>NC_053490.1:534434272-534519272 GCF_905171775.1 Rana temporaria | reverse complement strand
TTAAAGGGGGCCCCCTATTGGGCGGGGCCCCTGGGCTTGAGCCCAGTCAAGCCCAATGGTAAGTCCGGCCCTGGCGCTACTGCGGCTCAGACTCCCCCACTGAAATGATCATGACTTTACCCAGTGCTTCATTCCGGGACACTGTATTGTCCCGCAATGAAGGCATCTGGGAACAGGGACACAGATGCCAATTAAGGGACAGTCCCGGGCAATCCGGGACACGTGGGCACCCTAGGCCGAGGGTGTCCAGCTCCAGGGTCACCTTCTGCAGGATTTCAAGTTTCCTGGCCTTGCTTATCCTCCCGCTCTGTGCTACGTGGAGGTATGTATAATAATTCGCAATGGCCGTGGTCAGGATTGCCCTCTCATCCACGGAGAAGTTCTTCTTTCGCTTCTCCTTGTCAATGTCACTGTCTGACATGTCGTCTTCACCAGGGAACACAAGCTGGCGTACTTTGCGTTGGACGTGCGTCTGGCTGGGCGTACGTTATGTTCACGGTGCACGCGGTGATCCAGCGTAGCTTAGGCGGTTGTGCCGGCGTGGTTGTGAGCAGGCGCAGGGGGGTGCTGTGCATGCGTCCACGTCACGGTGTATGCGCAGTTCGTGATACGCCGGGCGTAAAACACTGCACCACGCTGACGTACCGGTCTGGCGCTCGGCCCATCATTTGCATGGGGTCATGCCCACTTCCACCTACGCCGGCGTGCACCTTCAAAACCCACGCCACGCTGGCGCAGCCTTGGGAGCACTGGCTTGATGAATGCAATGCATGCCTCTCTTCGCTACGTTGGTGTGCCGCACGGTGTGTGCGCTACGGCGGCGTACTGTGCGCCATGCTCTCTGTGAATCTGGGCCATAAACTTGCTTTTTGCACAGAGTGGCCCCAATCCACCTCTTGTGGGGTCCCTCAGTGGGGCTCCTGGTTCCTCCTCTTCTCGAGTGCCCAAGTTGGAGAAGCGCTCTCCTTGGGGGTCCCCGTGCGGGCAGGCTCCCGAATTCTGCTTTTGGGTCTATTGACCCAGAAAGCCGGACTCGGTCCCGCCCCCCAGTGCCCGTCTCATTGGATTTGATTGACAGCAGCAGGAGCCAATGGCTGCACTGCCATCAACCTATCCAATCAGGACACGAGACACCGGCCGGAGTTGGTGTGCTTGCTCCCGACATGGGAATTACAGGGCTCAGGTAAGTATAAGTGGTGCTCGGAGGCGCTGCTGCAGCACAAGATGTTTTTCACCTTAATGCTTAGAATGCAATAAGGTGAGGCTTTACAGCCACTTCAATGCTGGGCAATAACAGTATACACCTTCCTGCCCAGACCAATTTTCAGCTTTCAGCGCTCTCACATTTTAACTGACAATTGCGCCGGTCATGCAACACTGTACCCAAACAAACTTTTTATAAAAAAAATTCCCGACAAATAGAGCTTTTTATTTTTGGTATTTGATCACCTCAAATAAAAAACAGAACGAAAATTTGAAAAAAAAAATTGTTTCTTTGTTTCTCCTTCACTGACAGGCACTGATGAGACAGTACTGATTGGCACTGATGAGGTCACACTGATGGGCTGCACTGATGGGAAGCACTGATGGGCACTCATAGTTGGCACTGGAGTACACTTATAGGCACATTGGAACTGATGGGCACTGGTAGGCAGCACTGATCAGAGGTGCTGGCAAGCATCACTGATGGGCACAGAGTGCTATTCCTTATTGGCAATGATTGCCATCCCTGGTGGGCTCTAGTGGGCATCCCTGGGGGCCATGGATGGGTATCCTTGCTGTCCATGGGTGGGCATCCCTGGTGGCCATGGGTGGGCATCCCTAATGGTCATCCTTGAGGGGAGCTGCACTGATAATCAGTGCAGACCCCCCTGTCAATAGAGCAGCCGATTGGCTCTCCTCGTCTGTCAGTGTGAGTAGAGAAATAGCCGATACAAGGTTTTTCCTGTTTACACTGTTATCAGCTGTGATTGGACACCAGTGATCACATGGTAAAGAGCCTTCATCAGAGACTCTTTACCTAGATTGGAGATGCGGTGTGTCAGACTGACAGACAGCACCATCGATCGATGCGCGGCACTGCGAACACGCGCTGGCTTGTTATTCTGCTGGATGTCATATGACATCCAGACAGGATGACTAAACCAGTGGTTGTAAAGGAAGACAAAGTGCATTCTATGCATTAACCACTTAAGGATCAGTCGCCGTCGTTATCCATCGCTACTTTGCCGTTATATACCATTGTTATAGTAGCAGCTAGCTACCATAACCCCCGTATTTTTGAAAAAGTCTGGCGGTCCTCTTTCAGATAAAAGTGGTCACAGCGGCGGATTCGCCACAAGATCGCTTTTATCAGTGGCAGGAGAGGGCCACCCTCTCCCACGCACTCTGGTCATCTCTGTTGCTTACCGAAGCCATCGGCATCGGCAGAGCTGATCGGTTCCTCTCCCCTCACTGCCTGGATGCCTCTGGTAAATACATTTACATAGGGGTGCTCACGAGGCGGAGCGGTGGTGGTATTCAGGACAAAATAACTCTTTGTATTCAGCACGATACACAATTGAGGATTATTTGCATGAACTGAAAGGGCTTTTGTACTATACAGCCCTCGGCGTTTCATAGTTTGCACTTAAGCACAGATGGAGTTGGTATTCATGTTTTAATCATGCTTTATGGAAAAATCATTTAACCCATTGCATGGAACCACTTAGCACTGAATATATTTTGTATTATTAGCGCTGTTAATTTAATCTAAGCATATTTTTAATGTTCAATTATATTACGATGTGATGTTTTTTAATGAATAAAACATGTCTTGTTACATTGACTCATCTTCTAGCCATGCCAGATCTACCTCATTTATAGTACCAAACCCTCTTTTTCTTGCACACGGTATGATAGGTTACAGCAAGGGTCTCAAACTGGTGGCCCTCCAGCTGTTGCGGAACTACAATTCCCATAAGGCATTGCAAGGCTGACAGTTACAAGCATGACTCCCACAGGCAGAGGCATGATGGGACTTGTAGTTTCGCAACAGCTGGAAGGCCGCCAGATTAAGACCCCTGGGTTATAGCCTTATAAATGCCAACCAGTGCAACGTGTCAGGGACCACCAGTGCCGAATATCAGGAAACCCCAGAGCAAATTGTCAGGGACCACCACCAGTGCCGAATATCAGGAAACCCCAGAGCAAAATGTCAGGGACCACCACCAGTGCCGAATGTCAGGGACCACCAGAGCAAAATGTCAGGGACCACCACCAGTGCTGAATGTCGGGGACCACCAGAGCTAAATGTCAGGGACCACCACCAGTGCCGAATGTCAGGGAACCCCAGAGCAAAATGTCAGGGACCACCACCAGTGCCGAATGTCAGGGAACCCCAGAGCAAAATGTCAGGGTCCACCACCAGTGCCGAATGTCAGGGACTTCCAGAGTCAAATGTCAGGGACCACCACCAATGCCGAATGTCAGGGGCCACCAGAGCCAATTGTCAGGGACCACCACCAGTGCAGCATGTCAGGGACCACCACCAGTGCAGCATGTCAGGGACCACCACCAGTGCAGCATGTCAGGGACCACCAGAGCCAATTGTCAGGGACCACCACCAGTGCCGAATGTCAGGGACTGCCAGAGTCAAATGTCAGGGACCACAATTGCAGCATGTCATGGACCACCAGAGCCAACAAACCCAGCGCCTCCGAAAGGCGCTACATCCTCACGGTGGTGGACTATGCCACCAGGTACCCTGAGGCTGTGGCGCTCCCCAACATTGAGGAGACGGTAGCAGAGACTCTAGTCAGGATCTTTTCTCGAGTAGGATTCCCCCGGGAAATACTCTCAGATCAGGGAACCCAGTTCACGGCAACTGTCACTCAACAGTTATGGCAAAACTGCGGGGTAAAAGCGTTATTTAGCTCCCCCTACCACCCCCAGACCAACGGCCTCTGTGAACGATTCAACGGCACGCTTAAGCAGATGCTCACAGCGTTCACAATGTCCTGCGGTCAATGGGAGAAATTTCTACCCCATCTCCTGTTTGCCTACCGGGAAGTGCCCCAGGCGTCGACCGGTTCTCCCCTTTGAACTCCTATACGGGGGAAAAGTCCGGGGACCCCTGGACCTCATACGGGAGCACTGGGAGGGGAAACACATGAGAGGAAGGGGTCCCGGTTTTTCCGTACGTGCTGGAGTTCCGGGACCGCCTGCGGGCACTGATCGAATCAGTTCGGGAGAGCCTACAGGCAACCCAGAAACGACAGAAACAATGGTATGACCGGGGATTACGAGATAGGAACCTGGAAGTAGGGCAAAAAGTATTAGCCCTCAGACCATCCAAAAAGGACAAGCTACAGGCAGCGTGGCAGGGGCTATTTAAAGTGGTGGAATGGATTAGCGACACCACCTATATTGTGGCCAAATGTTCGGATGAAAGGATCAGACAAGCCTTTCATGTGAACATGTTGAAACCGTACTTCGAGCGCTCCGAGGACGTGGCCGCTATCTGTGCCCCATCCACTGACGCTAGTGAAGGACTCCCCTTACCCGACCTGCTGGCAGCTAACCAAGGTAACCTAGAGCAAGTTGGGTTGGGGGAGAAACTAAATCTCACCCTGAAACCCGAGAACTGCCATGTGGGCATGGCAGAGGTTCAATACCTAGGGCATAGACTAGGGTCTGGGAAACAGCGCCCCGAACCCGCAAAAGTAGAGGCCATAGCCAATTGGCCCCAGCCCCGCACCAAGACGCAGGTATTGGCATTCCTAGGCACTGCCGGGTATTATAGAAAGTTCGTCCTGGAGTATAGCACCCTAGCGAAACCCCTCACTGACCTGACCAAAAGGTCCCTACCCAAGCAGGTAGCCTGGTTCTCGGAGTATGCAACGGCGCTCCAGGGACTTAAGACGGCATGGAGCACCCGGTGGCATACCTCAGCTGCAAGTTATTACCTCGGGAGGTCAGCTATGCCACCATGGAAAAAGAATGCCTGGCTCTAGTATGGGCCTTAAAGAAGCTCCAACCATACCTATATGGCTGTGCCTTTACCCTCCTCACTGACCACAACCCCCTCATCTGGCTCAACTGAGTCTCTGGAGACAATCCCCGGTTGCTGCGCTGGAGTCTAGCGTTGCAGCCCTACAATTTTACACTGCAATACCGCCCGGGCAAGCAGAACGGCAAGTCGGATGGGCTTTCCCGCCAAACCGACTTGAAAGTATAATTTTGACCCGGACATCCCCTAGCCAACCCGGCAGGGTCTAGGCAGGAATGCCGACCCATGGAACTAAGGGGGAGTATTGTGAAGAAAATAGACTTTATTCTGTATTTTCTCATAGGTCCGGTTTGTTTTTTAAGAACCCCTGGACCGATCTGGGGGAAATGTGGATATGTTGGTCCCCCAGATCGGGGGGATATGTAATGGTAGGGATACCTTGTGTGGAAAGGGGTGTTCCAACTTTTGGGAAAATTGTGTGCTCTCTGCCTGGAGATAATTGGTTTATTCCTTAACTGATCTCAATATCTCCCAGGCAGAGAGAGGGCGGGTGTACTATAAAAGCTTGCTGTGGTAATGTTGTCTGCTACTGTCATGTAAATGAACCTTGGTCTGGCTCTCAGGAACCGTTCATTTTGTGAATTTCTATTGAGGATAGATGTGTGTTGTTTAGCAGGTGAGAAGAGCATACATCTGAGTCACCTCGTCTGGGTAAATGACTAGTAATTAAAGGGTCACTAAAGGAATTTTTTTTTGTCCTCATTGTTCGTTTTTGCTCTGATGTTGCTGTAATTCTTCTCTGTTCTGGACACTTCCTGATTGTCTGTTTCCTGATGACCACAGTACTGGGAGTTTATAGTTTCATTTTCCAAACTATCATTGCTCTATGGCTCTGTATAGCACAGAAATGGGTGGGTGCGGCTGGCAATGAATTATCAGATTTAATATGAGGTTCTGTTTCATTTGATAGAAAGTTTGTGTTTGTATTTTGCTGCAGATTGCTGAATCCAAGATTTGATGCATATCTGCATTCCTGAGATCTCTTCTCTAATTCCATAATTCTTAATTTTAATCTCTCATTTTCCTCTGATAATTCATCACAAAGTTTAGATTTCTCAAGCAAAGCTCCCCCAATATTAACTGCATGCAATTTTAAATTTACTGTCTCAGTTTCTGACAAACCTTATGGCCATTATCAACTGCATTCTGTAACTGCGCAATTTCCTCAATCTTATCTTTTAAAGAACTTTCCATTTTTAAACAGCAAGATAACAAGCCCTACACAATACAACCTTTTCTTTTACTTTCTGAAATTTTGCTATCAAAAACACTTCTCTCTAAAAATTCCTTCATTATAGTCCATGTCTGCTTACATTTTTCTGGAATTTCATAAGGACCGCCATGACGCTTAATACATTTTAATACCCATCTGTTAACTTTATCAGAACTGACACTTGCTTCACATTACAGGTCTGAACGTCTTCTCCAAGGTAATGGAGAAAGCGGTGGTACAACAGCTGAAACAGCATTTAGACACCCATAATTTGCTCGATCCTTATCAATCGGGTTTCCGTCCAGGGCACGGGACGGAAACAGCATTGCTCAAAATATGGGATGATGCTCTCGAGGCCGCAGACGAAGGAGAACCTTGTCTTCTAGTACTGTTGGACCTCAGTGCAGCTTTTGACACGGTAGACCACAAACTATTGCTGATTCGGCTAGCTGAAGTAGCCAAAGTCGCAGAATGTGACTTATCCTGGTTCGCCTCTTTTTTTAAAAACCGATCACAAGTAGTAAAAATTGGGACCGTTCATTTCTGAAAAACGCACGGTGTCATGTGGAGTGCCTCAAGGATCCCCTCTGTCCCTGGTGCTGTTTAATATCTATCTTCGCCCCCTTTTTGAAATCATCAGCAGCCAGAAGCTGCTCTACCACTCTTATGCGGATGACGCACAATTGTACTTTTGCATCTGTAACAAAAAGGATCATCATCTCGGTCTAGAGAAATGCCTCTCTTTGATAGAGAACTGGATGACAAAGAGTTATCTTAAACTCAACGGCTCAAAAACAGAACTTCTCCTGTTTCACGCCAATCGAAATAATCAATCGGCAACACCCTGGACACCTCCACCCATTCTGGGCAAAATCATCACCCCTAGCACCAAAGTCAAAAGTCTCTGAGTCATCTTTGACACCAACATGACAATGGATGCACAAATAGGGTCAGTAGTCAGCGGATCCCACCATCTGCTGCGTCTACTACGCAGACTTATTCCATTTATTCCCAAAGAGGACATAGCAGTCGTGGTGGGAACAATTGTTAACTCCAGACTTGACTATGCAAATGCCCTTTACCTCGGACTCCCAAAGTACCAAATCACTCGCCTGCAGGTCGTTCAGAATACGGCCGCGCGACTGGTGACTGGTAAAAAACCTTGGGAATCAATCTCACCTTCCCTGAGAACCCTTCACTGGCTGCCGGTGAAAGACAGAATCACTTTCAAAGCACTCTGTCTGACGCATAAATTTATTTTGGGAAATGCACCCAAATATCTGTGCGAAAAAATAAAGGCTTACAACCCCAATCGCGTTCTGCGATCCTCCAACCAAAATTTACTCCAAATCCCCAAAACCAGATACAAGTCCAAAGGAGAAAGAAGATTTGCTGTCCTGGGCCCTCGACTTTGGAACACTTTACCAACCTCAATTCGGTTGGAGGAGAACCACTTGGCCTTTAGGAGAAAGATCAAAACCCATCTCTTTTGATGTCAAAGAATAACTGGTTAATCAAGCGCCCACAGGCGATTCAGTTCGCTTGTGCAACGCTATATAAGTTTTTCACTCACTCACTCATTCACTCACTCACTCAGTAAGCATTTTGACTATGCTATTAATAACTAAAAAAAAGGAAATATTTTACTCACCGCATTTGAGGCTCTTCCTCGCCAGTTCCGGTCTTCTGGTACACAACAGTCTTTTCTTTCTTCAGTTTCCAGTCTCCAGAGCATAATTCTGGGGTTCCAAACTTGTTTAATCTTGTATATCAGACTCTCTTATGTCACAAGCAGACATTAAAGTCACAGCACAGCTCTTGGGTCTCCATCAGACTTCTGTCCATCTCACAGGATTGTTGTCACCACCGACTTCTGTTACTTAGTCCTGAAAATGCTCTTCTGGTCGCTTGAACTGCACCAATGTAGTGAATCTTATATATATATATATATATATATATATATATATATATATATATATTGTATGACACCAATGTGTAGTGAAGTCATATCCACAGAGTAAATATGACAACAAAAAGTAGATTTAGAGTATGATGTAGTGAAGTCGTATCCAACACAGAACCATAAGATCCAAAAGTCCACAGAGTATATAATTCTGAATCCCATCTTTTCCTAGACCTGTGCCATATTCATACAGAGAATATACAGAGAATATTCTGAGTGACAAGACTCACCTCCAGGATTATATTTCCTATTCACTGAATAGCTGAGCAATTTGATTAGCCGTCTTTGATCTACATCCTGTCTTTCAGAGTGACAGATAATGACCCCAGCCTGAGACGGCTTCAATCATCACCTATTCCTAATTTTCCATTCTTGCATACTAATAAGCTTCCTAATTAGATTACATGTGGCCTGAGTAATGGTTTGATGTGTAAAATAGACTCATCCTGTCTCTTTGCCTATTGACAATCGACAAGCGTCTTTTGATGTGTAACATGTAATTATCTTAACAGGTACCAAATGTCAACTGAAATCTGGCCTGGTCAATTTTGGACTTATAATATAATAATACAACATGTATGTGTGTATATATATATATATATATATATATATATATATATTATCCCACGCAAATCGGCCAACATATTACAACATGTATTACAACAACTATAAAACGGCACAGGTGGTGAGCAGGGACCAGAGAGAGGACTGAACGGCAGAGGTGTATTTAGGTTTTGTGCTGCCCTAGGCCTGACAAAACTTGCGCACCCCCTAATTTAAATATGACCCACCCCTTTGTGTCAAGGCCACACCACTAGTCAGTAGTGTAGCATGTCTGTACCCTGGCAGTGGCTCAGTCTTTCTCCCTCTCTGGTGGTCCCTCTCTGGTGGCAGTGGCTCAGTCTTTCTCCCTCTCTGGTGGTACGGGTACAACGTGGCTCCGTCTCTGGTGGTGCAGTTACAGTGTGGCTCTCTATGGTGGTGCGGTTACAGCGTGGCTCCCTCTCTGGTGGTGTGGTTCCAGCATAGCTCTCTCTCTGGTGGTGCAGGTACAGCATGGCTCTCTCTGATGGTGCGGTTACAGCGTGGCTCCCTCTCTGGTGGTGCAGTTACAGCGTGGCTCCCTCTCTGGTGGTGCAGTTACAGCGTAGCTCCCTCTCTGATGGTGCGGTTACAGCGTGGCTCCCTCTCTGGTGGTGCAGTTACAGCGTGGCTCCCTCTCTGGTGGTGCAGTTACAGCGTAGCTCCCTCTCTGGTGGTGCGGTTACAGCGTGGTTCCCTCTCTGGGGGTGCGGTTACAGTGTGGCTCCCTCTCTGGGGGTGCGTTTACAGCGTGGCTCCCTGTCTGGTGGTGCGGTTACAGCGTGGCTCCCTCTCTGGTGGTGCGGTTACAGCGTGGCTCCCTCTCTGGTGGTGCGGTTACAGCGTGGCTCTCTTTGGTGATGTGGGTACAGCGTGGCTCCCTCTCTGGTGGTGCGGGTACAGCGTGGCTCCTTCTCTGGTGGTGCGGGTACAGCACGGCTCCCTCTCTGGTGGTGCGGGTACAGCGTGGCTCCCTCTCTGGTGGTGCGGGTACAGTGTGGCTCCCTCTCTGGTGGTGCGGGTACAGCGTGGCTCCTTCTCTGGTGGTGCGGGTACAGCACGGCTCCCTCTCTGGTGGTGCGGGTACAGTGTGGCTCCCTCTCTGGTGGTGCTGGGTACAGCGTGGCTACCTCTCTGTCCTCCCCCTGCATAGTCCTCTCTTTTTCTCTTCTGTAGCACTCTGCTTTTTGCCCGGTTCCTGTACTCCCCCCCCCCCCCCCGAGTGCATGCTGAGGGACTGTAGCCTGCCTGCTGTCTATGAATACACTGGGGCCGCAGAAACGCCGCCAATCTTCCGGGACTACATTTCCCATGATGCCCCACTTCCTCAGTGTATTTTGATTGGCCCTCTGCTGTGGCCAATGGGGACGGAATCAGAGCGGGCAGGAAGCCGGGCGGCGCATTGTGGAACCCGATCTTAGATCTTAGTCGCTCTCTCTCTCTTCTCCTGTTCAGCTGACAGGAGAAAGGAGGGGGCGAGCAGGGGAGATACTATGCAGATCTCCTCTCCCTGTCACAGCACCGCCGACTTCGAGCTGATCACCACTTTGCAGATGGGAGGGGGGCTGACTGCAACCGCTACATCTGCTTCCTGGTCCATAGCAATGCCGCTGGATTTAGATGTAATCTCCTGTGTGCGGGAGCCGGGAGAAGGACGCAAGTGATTTTTTCGTGTGGGGGGGCGTCCGGCCGCCGCCCTCCCAAAGTGCCGCCCTAGGCCTGTGCCTTGTCGGCCTAGGCCAAAATACATCACTGGGCAGACCTGGGGGACCAGAGCAGGAGAAACTAGGAGACCTCACACGTGGTGAGCAGCATGGGAGCAATAAAGAGCGAGGTGAACAGGGACCAGAGAGAGAGGAGGATCAGAAAACCAGAGGATCAGCAGAGCTTGGGGTTACTACTGAGCAGGGGATCTGGTGAAAGAGGGTACTAATAAGCTTGGGCTCTGCTGAACAGGGGTACTAATGAGCTGGGGATCTGCTGAACAGGGGTACTAATGAGCTGGGGATCTGCTGAGTGGGGGTACTACAGAGCAGGAGTTCTAGTGGACACCTTTAAAACAAATAGAAAATAAACACACACACACACAGGGCATTTGCCAAGCCTCACTGAAGCATCAAAAACACTTAAAAAAAGCATGTTGGTGCAATAGGCGCTTTAATGTGTGTTGAAGCAAGTGTAAATGAGTCCTAAAGGTGCATTTGTGGCACACAATTTAATAGAAATGGAAGGTGAGTGTTGCAAAGCATCTATATCTTAAGAATTCAGGAAACAGTGGGATGGATTCAAGAAGCAATTGCACCTGTGTAACCATAGGTTACACAGCGCAATTGCTTACTTGCTCCGGCGTAACGAGTGCTCCTGATTCAGGAACCTCGTTACGCCGACTGCAGCCTAAGATCTGCACGGCATAAGGCTCTTATGCCCGCATATCTTAGGCTGCATTCTTGCGATTGCCGCTAGGTGGCATTCCCGTTGTGCTCAGCGTATAGTATGCAAATTGCATACTAACACCGATTCACAACGTTGCGCGAGCCCTGCGTACGCAATTTACGTCGTTTACGTACGGCGGTTTTCGCGCAAGGCTGCCCCTGCTATTAGTAATGAAATCTATTTTCACACTTTTTTGTTATGTATAATTCCACATGTGTTACTTCATAGTTTTCATGCCTTCAGTGTGAATCTACAATTTTCATAGTCATGAAAATAAAGAAAACTCTTTGAATGAGAAGGTGTGTCCAAACTTTTGGCCTGTACTGTACATGTGACTATTGCTTGACAGACGCCGTGAATCCCCAACCGTAAAGAATGTGCGCTTACCTCCCCACACATTTTGTCACTATTCTGGCATTGTCCTGTACCCCAGGACGACGTCAGAATAGTGACAAAATGCGTCGGTAGGAGCAACGAGCTGACGTCACCGCGCGATACGTCCTGTTTGTTTGTTTGCACGGGCGTGTGTACTGTTACTGGCCGGCCACATATTTTTTAACTTTTCTATATTTATACGCCTTGTAGGCATTTTGATTTTAACATTTATATCTTAATAAAACAAAACACCAGGTTTTACCTATGGCCACTTTTTGTATTTTTTTCTGATCCATAATATTACCTACTGAGTCGTGTATGGGCTGAGAGTGGAGGATTCGTCCAGCTGTGTCCCAGTTCAGATGGCCCCTCTGATGAAGTGACCAGATTGGTGTCGGAATATCAGTGAGGAAAAGGCCCTGGCGCACATTCTTTCCGGTGGTGGATTCACGGCGTCTGTCAAGCAAAAGTCACATGAAATTCATTGAACTGTTCACATATTGATTCACCTTCTGCAAAGGAATCTTTATTCGGATACTTGATTTATTGTCACAGGATTACCCACAGGGTTAATAACTTTATTGTCGGGACTCATTTGAATTTTTCAGGAATTTATTCAACACTTTATTTATTTTTAGGTTTAGGTTCACTTGCACGTTCTTTAATTTCGAGTGCAACCATATTTTGTCTTTACTTGTATTTATGGGAAATTGCACGCCTCTGGCCTATGCTTTTTTGGCATTGCGTCAGGAGATTTTTTGGCATGTTGTGCTCTCTACGCTTTGCTGAAACCTGTTGCCTCCATTAAAATCAATGGCAATGCTTCAAAAACATACTGTGACGGACTCCGGACACCCTGTTGGGTAATTCCGCCAAAGAAGCTGCTTCCCAAGTCCTGGAATACGAGACCAATGGATCTGGCTATAGAAACCCCAAGGACCAGACAACACCAGTCTTGGAGTTCACCAGAAAAGGAACTGCTTTATTTTTAGAGACACACTGGGCCCGATTCTCAAAAGCGGTACGACGGTGTATCTCCAGATACACCGTCGTATCTCTGTTTCTGAGCTCGGGTATCTATGCGAGTGATTCTTAGAATCATTTACGCATAGATACGGCGTAGATCCAACTGGCGTAAGTCACTTACACCGTCGGATCTTAGATGTAATTCCACGCTGGCTGCTAGATGGCGTTTACGACAATTTCTCATTTGTCTATGCAAATGAGCCTGATACGCCGATTCCCGAACGTTTTTGCGCCGCCTTGTCGTCGTTTACGTAATTTCCGTAAGCGTAAACTTACCCCTGCTATATGAGGGGTAAGTTTACGAAGGTCCGTCGTATGCCATGTTAAGTATGGCGTTGGGACAGCGTCGTCTTTTTCCGTCGTTTTACTAAGTCGTTCGCGAATAGGGCCTGACGTAAATGACGCTCACGTCGGCTTCATTGACGTTTTCCGTCGTGAGCTAGAGCATGCGCACTGGGCTATTTTTACGACCGGCGCATGCACAGTTCGATCGGCGCGGGGGCACGCTTAATTTAAATACAAGCCGCCCCCTTTGAGTTATGCGGCCATACGCCGGGCCATTTACACTACGCCGCCGCAAATTACGGAGCAAGTGCTTGGAGAACATGGCACTTGCTCCAGTAAGTTGTGGCAGCGTAGTGTAAATGGCTTACACTACGCCGCCGCGGATTCTATGTGAATCTGCCCCACTGAATTTATACAGCAAAACCATCAGATAAGGGCTACTCCCATTATTTCAGACAAGGGTCACCTTACACCAGGTAAGCCAAACCTTTTGAAGCGCAAGGGCCACTTAAGCGACTTTGTAACCGGTCGCGGGCCACAATGAGAGAAGCAGGTGGATGACAGCCCACTCGGCTCTATAGAGCCCACTCTACTCTCAGCACACCAAACTCGCAGGTAATAGAAGTCTATGGCTCAGTGCAAGTAACCCGCGGGTACACTTCTCTGTACCGGTGAATCAGTTTGAAAATAGGGATGAGCCGAACGCCCCCCCCCCCCCGTTTGGTTCGCACCAGAACCTTCGAGCGGACCGACCGTTCGCGTGAACATATCGAACCCCATTGACGTCTATGGGACTCGAACGTTCGAATTCAAAAGTGCTCATTTTAAAGCCCAATATGCAAGTTATTGTCGTAAAACGTTTTTGAGAACCTGGGTCTTGCCTCAGGGAACATGTATCAATGGAAAAAAAGTTTTAAAAACGGTCGTTTTTTCTGAAGCAGCGATTATGCTTAAATAAAAAAAAATAAAAAAATTCCTTTAAATATTGTACCTGCTGGGTGTCTATAGTATGCCTGTGAAGTGGCACATGTTTAGAACTGTCCCTGCACAAAATGAGATTACTATAAGAAAAAAGTAATTTAAGACTGCTTGCGGCTTTAATGTAATGTCTGGTCCCTGCAATATGGATAAAAATCATTGAGAAAAATAGCACAGACACAGACAGTACACACACCACGTAGCTTTAGCTGCAAACTACAGAGGACACGGGCAGTACACACCACGCAGCTTTATGGTGCACACTGCAGAGGACACAGGCAATATACCACATGAGAATACTGCAGCTAGCACAATCACCTGCCCGCCAGTAAATTAGGAAGAGCTGATCTAGCTAAACTATACAGTGTATAAATAGATATACAACACCTGGGATGCATATATATCCTCTACACACTGTAACTTTTTTTTAACAGAGATGCTACACACTGTAACTTTAACTGACTAGCCTGCCTGCTCTATTTACCTACTAAAAATGACACTCTCTCTCTGTCTTCTCTCTTTTAACCACTGCAACACACTACACAAGGCCGACCTGCAGGCGGCCTTTTATAGTGTGGGGCGTGTACTAAACCCCCTGAGCCATAATTGGCCAAAGCATAGTGCATGCTTGGCCAATCATCAGCCAGCAATGCACTGCGATGCCGCAGTGAATTATGGGCTGTGAAACGTAACTCGAATTTGGCGCGAACGGCCCAAAACATTCGTAATTCGACGAACGATCGAACATACGATGTTCGAGTCGAACATGAGTTTGACTCGAATACGAAGCTCATCCCTATTTGAAAGCAGCCCAGTAACCACTGCAGAACAGATATGCCCATATATACACTGTGATATTAGTAATAAACTTACCTTTACTAACAGTATTCTATTCTATTTTATTCCATCTCAGAGCAGGAGCTCGCGGGCCACATCAGAGGGCTCTGCGGGCCACATGTTACCCAGGGATGTGGCCGACATCACAGTTTTTGGTTTGATGAGCACCTCTCTTTATACCACATGTGGCCCTCGGGCCACTGGTTAGGCACCCCCTGCCTTACACAGTAGAGCTTGTCCCATTATCATAACAATGACCTCCTTAGACAGACAGTGCGGCCCCCCATAGGACTAACTTGCATAAGAAGCCACAAGCAATTAGTGACCAGCCCTGTCTGGATAACTTAAGAACATATTATAACACAGAGTTCTCCAGGCCATTCTCCTGCAGCCAAAGTCTGTGACACCTGAATGCATCGATGGCAGTGGCAGGCAGCGTGGTGCAGTGGCTTGGCTCTGTATACTCTCCTCCATGGCGACTTCCAGTGCCTCCCCTCCACCTTCTAGGCATCCAATAGGATCGCTTGTCCTTTCAGGCAATTGGGAAACCGGTGTCAAAACCCGCTTCCTAATTGTCCGGATCGGGATCAGTGTTACAACAGCGAATATTGATTCGCTGTTGTATCACACCTGGGTGGGCTCGGAATGCACTCTCTGTGACCCGAGCCCACGCTATATTGAAGTCTATTAGAGCCTCTGGCTCTAATCAGTGCTTCAAAAAAAACACCCACCCCGCATTGGAATCCATATGCTGGTGTCCTGAAAGGGGCCGGCCGCATGGAAAGGGGAGGCGGCAATGGACAGGGGCACAGGGCCTGAGCCATTACAGTTCCGCCTCCATAGGGGGCTTTGCCGAGTGATTCTCCCGCCAGTGACAGCTGTTATATAGCTGAGGGGGGGCCAGCCGGTGACGTAAACAAGCGACCCACCCCCCTCTGACACCACGGGGTTGTCAGGAGTTATCAGCCTAATAACTCCTGACAAATTCTTGGACACATCAGGTAAAAGAAGCCTGAAATTTCTGTCAAGGTAGTCCATCAACTATAGAGGACAAAAAATGTGACATTGAAGAAAATATACAGAGATATAACAAAAGAACATCAAATATACTTATCACATCCCCTAGACATGGTCTCATCAGCTGGGCTCAAGATGGTAACAGAAAGAGAGCTCGGTGCCTCAGTCAGCCCTTTTTAAACTTCAGTCACACACCGTCCAGACCAACCCCATTGCCAGCCCATCTCGGCTCTTGGACGAATCAAATTATTTACGGGGCAGTCCTCCTCAATAGATTATATTACTGTCTGTCCTGCTGTATTGGCCTCTAGGGGCAGCATTGTCCATGTATCATGGCTGGGTGCCTGTTGATCCTTTGATCTTTGTAACTCGCCTTCATCAATCATCCTGGCAGCCAAGGCTTTCTTTGAAGCTTGCTTGCTGCGTATTATCATACCAGTCAGCCAGGAGCCAAGCTTTTGTTCAGCCTTGCTATCTTTCAGATGCAGATTCTGATATGCTACAAAGCTTTTATGTGCAACTGGTTAAATTCCAACTTGGGGCCATCTGCCTGTTTCCTGTTGGAAGTGAAATTCCAGAAATATGATATTAAACCATGTTTCCTTACAACATATGCCGCTTTGTGCCTAAAGGGTGCATATCACCCTTCTTCAGACATGGCTCCTATGGAACAGTCCATAACTGTCTTACCATATTGCGCTTCCCAACATGTGCTTCAGAATGTGTTGCACTTCCTAACATGTGCTTCAGAAACGGCTCCTATGGAACAGTCCATAACGGTCTTAACGTGTTGTACTTACCAACTTGTGCCGCTTTGCCACTGTGTGACACACCATCATCATTTTTTTTTTAATTCTTTATTTATTTGAAGAATTACGTTACAGGATATTACATTTCATCTCTTCTACCTAATTAAACCATATCACAGAGTTAAAAGAGCAATGGAAAGGAACTCCACCATCCCCCCACCTCCTCCCTCCTCCGTCCTGGTTTCGCAATACTTCTCTTTTTCCTCTCTTTCTATATCTTGTTCCCCTCTCCTCCCCCCTCCCCATCCCGTTACCCACACACAGAAAAAAAAAGGTTCATGTTTGCCATTCCCCACCCCCCCTCCTCTTCACCCCTCCCTATACCTCACATAAGGAGCCCATGTCGACCGTTATCTCTTATCCTGATCTTTCAAAGCCATTGTTAAATTCTCCATTTGTTGAATCTTTGCCACTCTTGCGAGCCATTGTGCTCTCGATGGAGGAGTCTCCTGTTTCCACATGGCAGGGATGCACGCCCTCGCGGCTATGATGAGATGTCTTATCAACGAGTTTTTGTATTTTTCCATTGACAATGGAATATCTAGTAATAGGACCGCCAATGGTCTATCTACTAAATTAATTCCTGTGATTTTATTGATTGTTTCTGTTACCATTTTCCAGAATTCCTTTATTTTTCTACATTCCCACCAGATGTGCACTAATGTCCCTTCCACTTCAAGACATCTCCAACAGACATCTGACGTCTCTGGGTATATTCGGTGTAGTACTGTTGGGGTTCTGTACCATCTCGTTAGTATTTTATATCCTCCCTCCTCATATTTACTTGCTACTGACGCCTGAGGCCCCGTACACAATGTCCGAGAAACTCGCCGGGCAAAACACATTGTTTTGCTCGTCGAGTTCCTTGTGAAGCCGCCGAGGATCTCGGCGAGCCAACTTTTCCCATTGACTAACGAGGAAATAGAGAACATGTTCTCTTTTTGGCCCGACTAGATCCTCGTCGGTTTCCTTGGCGAAAAGTGTACACACGACCGGGTTTCTCGGCAGAATACGTCTCCCATCGAGTTTCTGGCTGAATTCTGCCGAGAAACTTGGTCGTGTGGCCTCATATGTAAATCGCAGGATCCTATCTTTTTGTTCTTGTTCCCAACATGTGCCGCTTTGCCACTGTGTGACACACCATCATCATTTTTTTTTTTTAATTCTTTATTTATTTCAAGAATTACGTTACAGGATATTACATTTCATGGCAGGGATGCACGCCCTTAGTGTCCCTGTTAGTCCCAGATCTCTCTCCCATGCTTGTATAAACGTAAATTATTGTGGTATGTCTAGATTAATTAATGTTGCGTAAAAATAGGGTATGATGGGGCAGTATGTACAGGAGAGGAGTGTGGAGGGTATGACAGTGGGCAGTATGTACAGGAGAGGAATGTAGACGGTATGATAGTGGGCTCTATGTATAGGAGAGGAGTGTGGAGGGTATGACAGTGAACACTATGTATAGGAGAGGAGTGTGGAGGGTATGACAGTGGGCACTATGTATAGGAGAGGAGTGTGGAGGGTATGACAGTGAGCAGTATGTACAGGAGAGGAGTGTGGAGGGTGCGACAGTGGGCACTAAGTACAGGAGAGAAGTGTATGACAGCAGGCACTATGTACAGGAGAGGAGTGTGAAGGGTATGACAGTGGGCGCTATGTATAGGAGAGGAGTGTGGAGGGTATGACAGTGGGCACTATGTACAGGAGAGGAGTGTGTAGGGTATGACAGTGGGTACTATGTATAGGAGAGAAAAGTGTGGAGAGTATGACAGTGGGCACTATGTACAGGAGAGGAGTGTGGAGAGTATGAAGTGGAAGGATATTTAGGGACTGCGTAGTGGTTAAGCGGGTCATACATGGATTGAAATTACTCCAATTATGCAGAGACCAGCCATAGTCAATCTATGTATGGGCTAGCTGGTTTTACACAAGTCAATCTATTAATCAACTTGAGTACAACCAGCCTGTTAGGTTTTTCCCAAAACAATCAGTGCTGCCAGCTATAGTTAGCAACACTGATCATTGTACACACTGGCAGAACACAATAACACTGCAGGAGTGATTCCCCCATCCACAGGTCAGCAGGTGAGAGGGTGTGTGGGGACAGGCTGGGGAGAGATACTAGTCAGTGGCTGGGTAGGCACTGGTAGTATCAGAGCCAGATACACACAGGTTACATACGTCACGATCGTTAGAGCGAGAACAATAATTCTAGTACTAGACCTCCTCTGTAACTCTAAACATGTAACCTAAAAAAATGTAAAGCATCGCTTAGGATACCAAAAAAAAAATGTGCTAACTTAACTAACTAGTGTTTTTTTAATGAATGAAACATTTTTTTCCAAAAAAACATGTTTGAAAAATTGCTGCGCAAATACCGTGCTAGAGCTGAACAATTAATCGTTAAAAAAATCGTGATCTCGATTCAACCCCCCTGACGATCTTCAATGCAGAGTTTGCTGATTCTTTCATATAACAAGTGGAGAGACTTTCAGCTGTCAAAAGAAAATATCTGGGCAGTCTGCCAAGTTTTTAACAGGAAACATTGTAACTGACACTTTCTTCTTAGATCAAAGGGATACACTTCTGTGTGTAAAGAACAAATCTGGGCAGTCTGCCAAGTTTGTAAACAAAATGAAACATTGTAACTAACTAACATTGTAACTAAATTTAACCACTTAAAGTCCAACACTTGTTTCTTAAGTTAAAAAGTAATATTATTTGCTAGAAAATTACTTGGAACCGCCAAACATTATATATATTTTAGCAGAGACTCTAGGGAATACAATGGCTATTGCTGCAATATGTTATGTCACACTGCATTTTCCCACTTCAATGAATAATAAAAACCATAAAAACAAAACAGTGAAGTTAGCCCATTTTTTTTTTTTTTTTTATGTGAAAGATGATGTTACGCCGCAACAATCGTGAGAGAATCGTGATCTATCTTCTAAGCAAAAAAATTGCAATTCTCATTTTAGCCAGAATCGTGCAGCTCTGTACCCTGCAACATAAAAAGTGCAAAGACCACCATAGAGTAATTTTCTAGCAAAAAAACAAATGATGATTTTTACATGTAGTAGAGAAGTGTCAGAATTGGCCTGGGTGGCAAGGGGTTAATTACCATGAGTAATATACAAATAATTATTATAAGCACTGTGATCCTATCAGTCTGCTGTAGTGTGTCAGCTTGTATTTATATTGGCCGCTCTGAATGTAGCTTCTGACAGGCTGTGCAAGCAGGCCCGTATCTCCGGAACCATAAATGATAGCCGTCCCATATTTTAACCAGTTGTGGGGTAGCTCTTCCCATGCCTACCCCCAAATGTGGGGTTTCTGTGACCTCAGGTCATCGAGCTACAACCCCCCAAGTTCGATCTTAGAAAAAAAAAAATCTTAAAAAAAAAAAAAAAAAATTGTTTTTTTTTTTTTTTTGGGCAAATGGGCCCATCTTGAGAAAGGGGCCTGGAGCTGCAGCTCCATCAGCCCCATTGTTAATCCGGCCCTGGCCGTCCGGGCCCCTGATGGCGGCCCTGTCTGCACGTCTATGGAATTGTATGGTTAACTCTTTAAAACATGGATATACTTTGGGACATTTCTTTCAGCTTTTCAAATTCATGTTTGGGACTCTGAATATAATTTTTCCATGTTTTTCTTCTTTTTTTTTTTCACTTATTGTTATTCACTTTTTTCATTAGGTGGTTTTTTGATATTACTGTTTCACTTTGTAATATCTTATATTTATTTTGTTTCACTGATATATTATCATTAATATTGCCATGACTTACCCCTGCTTTATGAGGGGTAACTTTATGCCGGAAAAAGCCTTACGTAAACGTCGGAAAAAAAATGCGCCGGGCGTACGTACGTTTGTGAATCGGCGTATCTACCTAATTTGCGTATTCCTTGCGTAAATCTACGGAAGCGCTGTGATACATTTGCCTATATGTCTTAGTTTACTGCTCCCTGCTAGCCATATGGGTAGAGGTAGAAAGGAATTTCATGTGTGATTCATTCCTCTGACAGGTTATTGACGTGCTAATGTCCCCTCACTATTTCTAAAGGTTAATTGATCTATTGTGTTGTGTGAAGGAGATCTGTGTTTATGTGGCTTGTGTTAATTATTCTGATTGCTTCATTGTGGTAATTATCTCTCTATATGCGGGGTCGAGCGGTCTGGTTGATGTATTCAGTACA
The DNA here is from genome assembly GCF_905171775.1 of Rana temporaria. Taxonomy (NCBI): domain Eukaryota; kingdom Metazoa; phylum Chordata; class Amphibia; order Anura; family Ranidae; genus Rana; species Rana temporaria. The sequence goes on along the minus strand of NC_053490.1, from coordinate 534,498,504 downwards.
GCTAGTGCTCAGCGTCACTGATGTCATTGTCTAAAGAAAATGTGTTTTCAGACTTGGCTCCATCGTGTCTGCCTAGTCATCTGTGTGGAAGCCCCAGTGTGAGGGGGGCGGAGATTTGTCATTGTAACAGTTTTGGAAATGACATATAAGCTGTGTGATGTAACATTAAAGTCTGTCTTGTTCAAGCAGTAAGCTTGTCTCATGTGTGGCTTTCTGGGCGATTCCAGGGATATCCCTCCTCGTGGAATATTGGGGTGATTTTCGTTATGGGAAGAAGGGAACGTTGACGGGGATATCATACCGATACCGTCACAATTGGTTGGTAGCAGTGGGATTTTCCCTTCTATTCCCCTTCACACCCGGATTCCAAGCAGACACTGGAAGAACTACTGGAAGTTCGTGGAAGGATTGCTAGCAACAAAACCAAGCGGGTCATCATAGCAGAATCAATGGAGATAGACCAGGAGGACGGGATTGCAGCAACTCCAGCAGTACAAGAGATGGAGACACCAGTGATTCAGGAGGAGGAATCGCCAGCCAACAAGCTAATGAGAGAGAAGCTAGCGTGGTTCGGCCCGAACCCAGCGGCGGATGTGGTGCTGAAAGTGATGGACCTGTTAGTAAACGCAGAACTACAGAAGGATAAACAAATAAGAGACGCAGAGCTACAGTTAAAACTGGCAGCAGTCCAACAAGCAGCCGCACATTCTCCAAACAGTGAGTACAGCACAGCAGACGCAAGGAAGATTCCGTTTAGCGCTTTTAAAGCTTTTGATGAAAAGGACTGTGAGATTGATAACTTCCTGGTGGATTTTGAGCGACAATGTAACCTGCACCGAATAGCAAGAGGAGAGTGGGTTGCAATATTGTCAGGCAAACTGTCAGGCAAAGCTTCTGATGCTTTCCGGACCGTGCCAGATCAGGATATCCATAGCTACGCCAGGGTTAAAGAAGCGCTCCTGGCTCGTTATGCAGTAACCCCAGAGTCCCACCGACAGAAGTTCAGGGACTCACGCAAAACCACGAAAGACTCTTATGCGGAATGGGCATGCCAGTTGTCCCGGTCGGCCTCTAACTGGGCTAACAGCAGCCAGGCCACCACCACAGAGGACATTTTGCAACTAATGCTCCTGGAGCAATTTTACAATCACATCCAGACGGACGTCAAAGATTGGGTGAGAGATCGCAGGCCCATGACTCTACCAGAGGCCGCTAAGTTGGCGGATGAATATGCGGATACTCGCAAGACAAACCAGGTCACACCACAGGAACAACCTCCACCACAAACGGTGCCCTCACACCCACCAACCGCTAGATACCAACCTCCTAACAGACCGGTGACATCTAGCCCTCGCTATCCACGCCAGGAGGGCAACGAACAACGCTGCTTCCGGTGCAAACAGCTGGGTCACTTCAAGCAGAATTGCCCCATGAATGACAACACCAGGTCAAATTGGTCTCAACCTGGGTACCGCCCACCAGCAGCAGCCCATTGTGTAGACTCGGCTTGGGATCCCCAGGAGCTGGGTCAGGAAGAACCATTGGGCACCCCTTACGAAGCCCTCATGGTACAATCTGTTATTACGGACAACAGGGAACACCATTGTCAGCTGGTCATGGGCTCCAGCCCTGAGCCGGAGGGGCCCTGGAGCGAGCTGGGCAGAAAGAGGCACCGCCGGCCACCCTTCAAGAAGAAGAGGTCCTGGAAGCCGTATAACAAGCTGACCTGGGAGGAGAAGAAGCGACTGGAGGAGAGGGAGTCGCAGCGGGCGTCCCAGATGCGTGCCGAGATGTTCGCCAAGGGCCCACCGGTGGCCCCTTACACCACCACCCAGTTCCTGATGATGAAGGACCACGTGGAGAGCCTGCAGGACATGAGCAAGCAGGAGCTGATCCGTGAGTACATAGAGCTGGAGGAATGCATAAGCCGCATGGAGGAGGAGAACAACCACCTGAGGTCACAGCAGGCTGACCCCCCCAGGCTCCATGAACTGGAGATGGAGCTGGAGAAGCTCCAAGAGGAGAACCGGCGGCTGCGGAGGGAGCAGGGGGTGGCTGACCTTATGGGGCTCTGATTCCCCTCCCCCCCCCCCGGACTCTGAGCACCAGTGCTACAGCATTTCAACAAATATAACTTTTTCTTTTTATGAATCTCCTGTGATTGTCACTTCAGAGCCATAACCTGCCCCCTCCCATAACACCTAGACGGCGGCGCACAGACCCATTCGCTGTCTTCACACTGACTTCTGGTGACTTTGCAGATCGCACAAAGACTTGGGGACTGACCGGCGTGTGATCTGACGACCCGGTGGCATACCTGAGTCTGAAGCAGTTGCCAAGGGAGGTCAGTCATGCCAAACGGAGTTAACCTCGGACTAAAAGCTCTGAACCCGTCAACCCTACTGGACCAGGGAAGGTCCAACCGGGTTTGCCGGAGCAGGGAGCAAAAGGGGGGCCATTGTGATACATTTGCCTATATGTCTCAGTTTACTGCTCCCTGCTAGCCATATGGGTAGAGGTAGAAAGGAATTTCATGTGTGATTCATTCCTCTGACAGGTTATTGACGTGCTAATGTCCCCTCACTATTCTAAACGTTAATTGATCTATTGTGTTGTGTGAAGGAGATCTGTGTTTAAGTGGCTTGTGTTAATTATTCTGATTGCTTCATTGTGGTAATTATCTCTCTATATGCGGGGTCGAGCGGTCTGGTTGATGTATTCAGTACAGCTAGTGCTCAGCGTCATTGATGTCATTGTCTAAAGAAAATGTGTTTTCAGACTCGGCTCCATCGTGTCTGCCTAATCATCTGTATGGAAGCCCCAGTGTGAGGGGGCGGAGATTTGTCATTGTAACAGTTTTGGAAATGACATATAAGCTGTGTGATGTAACATTAAAGTCTGTGTTGTTCAAGCAGTAAGCTTGTCTCATGTGTGGCTTTCTGGGCGATTCCAGGGATATCCCTCCTCGTGGAATATTGGGGTGATTTTCGTTATGGGAAGAAGGGAACATTGACGGGGATATCATACCGATACCGTCACAAGCGCCACCTAGCGGCCAGCGTAAATATGCAACTAAGAGACGACGGCGTAAGAGGCTTACGCCAGTCGGATCTTGGCAAAATTCCGGCGTATCTTGTTTTCTGAATACAGAAAAAAGATACGCCGTGTAACTGTCAGGATGCGCCGGCGTATCAATAGATACACCAGCGTAACTTCTTTCTGAATCCGGGCCAGTGTTATTTTTGCTGTGATGCCAACACTGCTCTGTGTACACCTCTGTCTGCTCCTTGTTTTAAGAGTTGCGAGTGGCTTTGTTAGGCGGTCAGGAAATGACAAAAATGTAACCCAACTGCCTTTTTTCAACACATATGCAATGCCTCTCGTGGCATACCTCCCAACTTTTGAACTTCAGAATGAGGGACGCTGGAGGAGTAAAAAGACCTGCGGTGCGCTATGTTGCAGCAAATTGTAGGTGTGGTCAAGCACCTAGCAGTGGGAGGGGCTTAAGGGATGTAGTTAACCAAAACCCATGCTTTGTCTGAGCCTACCTTAAAGAACAGAATGATACAGGAGATGGTCAGAGACTGCAGTTATGATACAGGAGATGGTAAGAGACTGCGGACATACAGTACTACAGGAGATGGTCAGAGACTGCAGACATGATACGAGAGATATGATAAAGGAGACGGTCAGAGACTGCAGATATGATACAATAGACGGGCAGAGACTGCAGACATGATACAAGAGATATGATACAATAGATGGTCAGAGACTGCAGACATGATACAAGAAACATGATACAGGAGATGGTCAGAGACTGCAGATATGATACAATAGATGGTCAGAGACTGCAGACATGATACAAGAAACATGATACAGGAGATGGTCAGAGACTGCAGATATGATACAAGAAACATGATACAGGAGATGGTCAGAGACTGCAGATATGATACAATAGACGGGCAGAGACTGCAGACATGATACAAGAAACATGATACAGGAGATGGTCAGAGACTGCCGATATGATACAATAGATGGTCAGAGACTGCAGACATGATACAAGAAACATGATACAGGAGATGGTCAGAGACTGCAGATATGATACAATAGATGGTCAGAGACTGCAGACATGATACAAGAAACATGATACAGGAGATGGTCAGAGACTGCAGATACGATACAGGAGATGATCAGAGTCTGCAGACATACTGCAGGAGATTGTCAGAGACTGCGGACATGCTCCAAGAGACTGTCAGAGACTGCAGACATGATACAGGGGTTGCATGCTTCAGCAGTCAATCATAGACTGGAGACATAGTACATGGCATATTAGAGATAAGTGTCTGCAGTGGACCAATGGGCCACACAGAAAGTGGCAATGGGTTACATGTGGTCCTGGGCACTAAGCACTGCATTGTAAGTTTGGGGGGAAGTGCACATCTTTTTCCAAATCCCCAAGAGCTAGCACTCTACTCCAGCTCTGGCAACACTACCAGAAATTAAATACAATCTATTGCTGGATACTGGGGACATTCAGGGTCCAGTCTTCACATCAGAACACTTCTACCACCTAGCAAACCTGAAGAACATAGCCTTAAACCCCTCAGCACTCTCCTAAAATGTAAAATGCTGTTAGAGTTCAGGTGAAGTTGAAAATTATCCCTGCAGAGACATGGGCGTCCGCTCCATAGGGCAAGGGGGGTCAATTGCCCCCCCCTGGAAGTCAGAGTGGACTTCACTTTTCAGGCTCCACATGGATGCATTCTACACACCATATCTTATTAAAAATTATTATTTTTAATAATGTGGAATACTTTCTATGTAGAACCTGAAAAGTCCCAGTATATTCCTGACATTGTCATGAGTATAAAGAGACATACAGAATACAGCCCACCTCCAGGAAAGGGAAAATTCCACCCTTGCACTGCTGGGGGGAAATTACCACTTGTACTTCTATGTTTCCATGTTCCAGCCAGCCGCACTGCTCTCCTCCTCAACCCAAAGCCTCAGCATCATTGCATACTATACAGGAACATTAACCCTGTATGGTACAATGAGGATGATGGAGTGCCACCACAGCCTGTCACAACTTTCACAGAAGCTGCAGGGGACCAGTCACAGAGATTGAGGGAATCGGCAAAAGTTCGGAGAATTCACACTCAGTCCCTTTCTATTTTTTCGAAAGTGAGCTATCAGGGGTCTGTTTAGTCCCCTGATATTTCACCAAAGCCCCCCAACAAGGCCGTTAAAAAATGTAAAAATAAATAAATTAGTAAAAAAAAAAAAAAACGACTGACACCGTCCACTGCCCTTCTAACACCACCCACTGCCCTACTGACACCATCCATCCTATTTGGCTGCTGGGAGGGGGGGGGGGGTTTAAACCCCAGCTAGTGGTCGAAGACAGGGTTAAATGTGACTGTGTATTGCCACTGCCGAAGCGCCCCCCCCTTGAAAGAATTTTAGCGGACGCCCATGTGCAGAGATGATGTGCCAGCAGAGCAAGGGTTACCTGCATTGTAACCTGTGGATCTTCTCACATGGGATTCCCTGCAGGCAACAGAACATCAGAGTAAATGCAGAGGAAAAAGGTGCAGTTGTCAAATAAGTGTAGCCGCCCGCGGCGTGATGGCAACTTACCAAGCTAAAATTTGTTACACGCAAGTGAAAATATACTGGCACAGCCAACTTTTTACTGGCATTTTCTAATGCCACTCGCAACTCTTTAAACAAGGAGCAGACAGAGGTGTACACAGAGCAGTGTTGGCATCGCAGCAAAAATAACACTGGCCCGGATTCAGAAAGAAGTTACGCTGGCGTATCTATTGATACGCCGCTTAACAGTCAGGATGCGCCGGCGTATCTTTTTTCAGTGCAAATTTCAGTACTTGACCACTTAAGCCCCGGACCATTTAGCTGGCCAAAGACCAGAGCACTTTTTGCGATTCGGCTCTGCGTCGCTTTAACTGACAATTGCGTGTGCAATAAGCGTTTATTGAAGTGGTTTGCGCAAAAGTTATAGCATCTACAAAATAGGGAAACTAGATTATCGGTCTAGGTCTCTATGTGGTGCCACATCCAAGGGAAGAATCAGAAAAAAAAATAAAGGGTCCCCTGACTGGACTTTTAAGGCACATAAGTGTGAACCACAAAGTGGATGAACGTTTTTAGAAAAATATATTTCATTTATTAAGGAAATACAAAAGTTCTATAAAAACATAGGGCCAGATTCATCAAGAGATACGACGGCGGATCTCCTGATCCGCCGTCGTATCTCTGAGATCCGACGGTCGGATCTATGCGACTGATTCATAAGAATCAGTTCCGCATAGATCTCCCTTAGATCCGACTGGTGTAAGTGACTTACACCTTCGGATCTTAGGCCGCAATCTCCCGCCGGCCGCTAGGTGTCGCCTCGGTCTTTTACGCGTCTGATATGCAAATGAGGAGAACCGCCGATTCAGAAACAAACGCCCGCCCATCACTTTTTTTTTTTACGTCGTTTGCGTTCGGCTTTTTCCGGCGGATAGTTACCCCTGCTATATGAGGGGTAGCTTATGTTAAGTATGGCCGTCGTTCCCGCGCCGAGTTTCAAATTTTTACGTTGTTTGCGTAAGTCGGTCTGGAATACGGATGGCCGCAATTTACGTTGCCGCCGAAAACAATGACGTCCTAGCGACGCCATTTGGAGCATGCGCACTGGGAAATTTCGCCGGCGGCGCATGCGCAGTTAAATCGGCGCGGGAACGCGCCTGATTTAAATTGTACACTCCCCCTAGCCGCGGAATTTGAATTCCGCCGGGGGAGTTACGATCCGACGATGCAAGTTTTTCGAGGTGAGTGCTATGTGAATACAGCACTAGCCTCGCTAAATTGCACCGGTGGATCGTAAATCACATAGATTACGCGGATCTTTAGATCCGCGTAATCTATGTGAATCTAGCCCACTGACATGATGTGGAATGATGTAAACTAGCATATAAATGGATTTCAAGTACAAACAAGGGGCCAGATTCACAAAGGTTAGCGGATCTTCCCGCTCACGTCGCAACCACTGACGTCCTATTGACGTCAGTGGGAGCAATGCACGCCGGGAAATTCCCCGGACGGCGCATGCGTATTTAAATCGGCGCGGGAGCGCGCCTGATTTAAATAGTACACTCCCCCAGCCGCGGAATTAGAATTCCGCCGGGGGAGTTAGGATCCGCCGTCGCAAGTTTGGAGGTAAGTGGTTTGTGAATTTGACACTTTCCTCACAAACTTGCGAGGGCGGATCTTAAAACACATAGGTTACACGGATCTAAAGATCCGCTAACCTTTGTGAATCTGGCCCAAAGTGTCAAATTCACAACACACTTACCTCCAAACTTGCGACGGCGGATCCTAACTCCCCCGGCGGAATTCTAATTCCGCGGCTGGGGGAGTGTACTATTTAAATCAGGCGCGCTCCCGCGCCGATTTAAATACGCATGCGCCGTCCGGGGAATTTCCCGGCGTGCATTGCTCCCACTGACGTCAATAGGACGTCAGTGGTTGCGACGTGAGCGGGACTTGCGACGCGCGTGTTCGTGAATCGGCGTACGCAAACGACGTAGGAAATTTCAAATTCGACGCGGGAACGACGGCCATACTTAACAATACTTACCCCTGCTTTTAGCAGGGGTAAGTATACGACGGGTACCGCGCTACGGAAACGACGTAAGAACACAGCGTCGGGTCCGCGTACGTTCGTGAATTTCGCGTATCTCGCTGATTTACATATTATTCAGTGTAAATCAGCGGGAACGCCCCCGGCGCCATTTTTAAATCCAAAAAAAGATCCGACAGTGTAACACAGTGTGACACTGTCGGATCTCAGCCCTATCTATGCGTAACTGGTTCTATGAATCAGGTGCATAGATAGGACTAGTAAAAATCAGAGATACGATGGTGTATCTGAGATACTCCATCGTATCTCTTTGTGTATCTGGCCCAAGCACTATAGGACGTATTTCTTCAAAAAATACCCGACGTTTCTGAGAGATGCCTCTCTTTCCTCAGGGGTGTAGAGAAGGATGAGTCCTTTATCTAAAATATTTATAATAGATAATCAATATAGATCATGCAACATTTTTTTCAAATTATGCTTGGTAATAACAGAGAGAGAAACACAGGGCTAGATTCACATAGATCAGCGGATCTTTAGATCCGCGTGATCTATGTGATTTAAGATCCGCTGGCGCAAGTTTGAGAGGCAAGTGGGTAATTCACAAACCACTTACCTCCAAACTTGCGGCGGCGGATCGTAAAACCCCCGGCGGAATTCAAATTCCGCGGCTAGGGGGAGTGTACCCGCGCCGATTTAAATGAGCATGCGCCGTCCGCGAAATTTCCCGGCGTGCATTGCTCCCACTGACGTCACTAGGACGTCAGTGGTTTCGGCGTGAGCGTAACTTGCGGTTTCTGAATCGGCGTACGCAAACGACGTAAAAAAAAAAAATCGACGCGGGAACGACGACTATAGTTAACATTGGCTGCGCCTCATAGAAACAGGGGTAAGTAAACGCCGGGAAAAGCGCTACAGAAACGTCGTAACAACACTGCGTTGGGTCCGCGTACGTTCGTGAATTGGCGTATCTCGCTGATTTACATATTTCTCAGCGTAAATCAGCGACAACGCCCCCCGCGCCATTTTTACATTGCAGGTAAGATCCGATGGTGTAACACAGTTACACCTGTCGGATCTTAGGGAAATCTATGCGTAACTGATTCTATGAATCAGGTGCATAGATACGACCGGCCGAACTTAGAGATACGACGGAGTATCTGGAGATACACCATCGTATCTCTTTGTGAATCTGGCCCAGTAAATTCTCAGTACTCACAGCTAGAGACTGTTGTGTGGACAGATCATTCCATTCATGTATTTAAAAAAAAAAAAGAGGATGAACAACATTGTAGTCTGGATTCACTAGTACAATCAAAAGCGATTGGAAACAGTTCAGGTGCTGCTTAGTCAATGGGCCGGATTCAAGAAGCAATTGCGCCTGTGTAACCATAGGTTACACAGCGCAATTGCTTACTTGCCCCGGCGTAACGAGTGCTCCTGATTCAGGAACCTCGTTACGCCGACTGCAGCCTAAGATCTGCGCGGCATAAGGCTCTTATGCCCGCATATCCTAGGCTGCATTCTTGCGGTGGACGCTAGGTGGCGTTCACATTGTGCTCAGTGTATAGTATGCAAATTGCATACTAACACCGATTCACAATGTTGCGCGAGCCCTGCGTACGCAATTTACGTTGTTTACGTACGGCGGTTTTCGCGCAAGGCTGCCCCTGCTATTAGCAGGGGCAGCCCATGTTACGTATACCCGTCGTTCCCGCGTCGCGAAATTCGAATTTTACGTACTTTGCGCAAGTGAATCGTGAATGTCGCTGGACGCCATTCACGTTCACTTTGAAGCAAATGATGTCCTTGCGACGTCATTTGCCGCAATGCACGTCGGGAAAGTTTCCCGACGGAGCATGCGCGCTACGATCGGCGCGGGAACGCACCTAATTTAAATGATTCCCGCCCCCTACGGGATCATTCAAATTGCGTGCTCTAGCGCCGGGCATTTTGCCGGCGCGCCCACGCAATTCACGGAGCTTCTGCTCCGTGAATCAAGGGCAGCGGAGCAAATTTGCGGGGGCGCAGGGCAAAAACGTTGCCCTGCGCCTCTGTAAATAATGGGCAATTCTACCTGAATCCGGCCCAATGTCTCTGGCCTCCCATATGCACAGCACTGCTGCATACCCCCCAACTTTCTGAGATGGGAATGAGGGACACCTATAAGCAAAAGTATGTAGGCATAGGACACACCCCTTGCCACGCCCACTTAAAGAAGAATTGTACAAAAAAATAAGATTGGTTAAACCCACAAGTGCTTTTTTTACCACTACTATTTCTTTATATTGGCTATTGGAATTTACAAATGCAGCAATTTAGAAATCAGATGAAAGGTTTGGCGCTGGAAAACACTTTTTGATAGATAAAAAGTGCATTTTATATACTATATAGATCAGACCAAAATGAGGGACAAATGAGGAGAATGAGGGACAGAGGGACATTGCTCCAAATCAGGGACAGTCCCTCGAAATCAGGGACAGTTGGGAGCTATGCTGCTGGAGCCAAACTTTCCTGGGCCCTGTGAAAGTATAGTATATGGTAATAATATATATTTACCCTTCTAGGGGGGATTTTTGTTAGTCTATTATTTCTTATTTTGTTGTCTATATTAAATACATTCGGATAACATGTTAAGGGTCTTACCAGTGACAGTGATGAAGTTATGTTATTGTAACTCATGAGCACTGCAATAGAAAATTAATATAGTGCGGGGGTTATTGGTCTGATGTGTCACTGGTGATAAATTATTACAGATGTTAAATAAAATAAATTAAAAATAAGGTGGTTCCCTTGTTTATCTAACAAAGATTTTGAACAGATCTTTGTTATAAAGATTTTTTGTTTTTTGTTATTTAATGTGAGATACAAAGTCTCACCTTGGAAATGAGCTGAAATGGTGGCCCGGATTCAGAAAGCAGTTACGACGGCGTATCTCCAGATACGCCGTCGTAACTCTGAGTGCGGGCCGTCGCATCTCGGCGTCTGATTCATAGAATCAGATACGCCTCAATGTTGCCTAGATACGACCGGCGTAAGTCTCCTACGCCGTCGTATCTTAGGGTGCAATATTTACGCTGACCGCTAGGGGCGCTTCCCTAGATTTCCGCGTTGAATGTGCAAATTAGGTAGATACGCCGATTCAGAAACATACGTCCGCCCGGGGCATTTTTTTTACGTTGTATACGTTAGGCTTTTTCCGGCGTAAAGTTACCCCTGCTATATGAGGCATATCCTATGTTAAGTATGGACGTCCTTCCCGCGTCGAATTCTGAAAATTTTACGCCGTTTGCAGAAGTCGTTCGCGAATAGGGCTGTACGTAAGTTACGTTCACGTCTAAAGCAATGACGATTTGCAGCTTAATTTCGAGCATGCGCACTGGGATTCTTTCACGAACGGCGCATACGTCAATACGTGGGGTCACAATTCATTTAGATAAAACACGCCCACATCATCCACATTTGAATTAGGAGGGCTTACGCCGGACCACATACGCTACGCCGCCGTAACTTAGGGCGTAAGTTCTTTCAGAATACGGAACTTGCGCCCTAATTTACGGCGGAGTGACGTATCTGAGATACGTTACGCCCGCGGATAGATACACAATTGTATCTGAATCCGGGCCAGTGTATTTATTTTCATAATAAAACTTAAATTGTAATAATAGTCAACTGCCGCTAGGTGGCATGCATACAGCAGTATAAGTTTAACATGTACCTTTGCATAAGTGAATTGTGTTGCTGAGCGTGGTTTAGATATTGTGGCCCGGATTCAGAGAGATCTGCCTATCTTTAGGCGGGCGTAGCGTATCTCAGATACACTACGCCGCCGTAACTTAGAGCGGCAGGTCCCGTATTCAGAAACAACTTGCGCTGTAAGTTACGGCGGCGTAGTGTATCTGACACGGCGTAAGCCCGCCTAATTCAAAATAGGCTGGTAGGGGGCGTGTTGTATGCTAAATAGTCGTGACCCCGCGTAATTGACGTTACTAACGAACGGCGCATGCGCCGTCCGTGAAAGTATCCCAGTGCGCATGCTCCAAATTACGCCGCAAATAGTCATTGCTTTAGACGTGAACGTAACTTACGCACAGCCCTATTCGTGTACGACTTACGTAAATGACGTAAACGACGCAAAATTCTACGCTGGCCCGACGTCCATACCTAACATTGGCTACGCCTCATATAGCAGGGGTAACTTTACGCCGGAAAAAGCCTTACGGAAACGACGTAAATCAATGCGCCGGGTGGACGTACGTTTGTGAATCGGCGTATCTCGCTAATTTGCATATTCGACGTGGAAATCAACGGAAGCGCCACCTAAATATGCACCCTAAGATACGACGGCATAGGAGACTTATGCCGCTCGTATCCAGGCAACTGTGAGGCGTATCTGATTCTATGAATCAGGCGCCGAGTTGCGACGGCCCGCATTCGGAGTTACGACGGCGTATCTGGAGATATGCCGTCGTAACTTCTTTCTGAATCCGGGCCTTTGACTCAGTTTGCAGAGGTTGCTATAAAAAAGTTAGTTTGCGCTAAGAGTATAAGATAAATAAAGAGGTTTACCTGATTGATGATAAAACGCAGGAGCAGCCGTGCGCACCAGATCAATGCTGGATCGCAACTGACTAACTCCACTAATTGTTTATATACCCTCCTCCCGCCAATCAGCGATACACTGCTGTGTTTGCACGGCTACACAAGGAATATGCAAATTAGTATTTACGCTGATTCAGAAACTAACGACCACCCGGCGTTTTTTTCTTTACGTCGTTTGCGTTCGGCTTTTTCTGGTGTATAGTTACCCCTGCTATATGAGGGGTATGTGCGGCGTATCCTATGTTAAGTATGGGCGTCGTTCCCGCGCCGAGTTTTGAAATTTTTACGTCGTTTGCGTAAGTCGTTCGCGAATAGGGCTGGACGTCATTTACGTTCACGTCGAAACCAATGACGTCCTTGCGGCGTACTTTGGCGCAATGCACACTGGGATATTTTACGGACGACGCATGCGCCGTTCCAAATAAACGTAAAAAACACGGGGTCAAGGCAAATTTAAATAAAACACGCCCACAACATCCCCATTTGAATTACGCGGCCTTACGCCGCAACACATACGTTACGCCGCCGTAAATAAGGGCGCAAGTTCTTTCTGAATACAGAACTTGCGCCCAAAGTTAGAGCGGCGTAACGTAATTCACTTATGCAAAGGTACATGTTAAACTTATACTGCTGTATGCATGCCACCTAGCGGCAGTTGACTATTATTACAATTTAAGTTTTATTATGAAAATAAATACACTATTTCAGCTCATTTCCAAGGTGTGACTTTGTATCTCACATTAAATAACAAAAAACAAAAAATCTTTATAACAAAGATCTGTTCAAAATCTTTGTTAAGTAAACAAGGGAACCACCTCATTTTTAATTTATTTTATTTAACATCTGTAATAATTTATCACCAGTGACACATCAGACAAAGAACCCCCGCACTATATTAGTTTTCTATTGCAGTGCTCATGAGTTACAATAACATAACTTCATCACTGTCACTGGTAAGACCCTTAACATGTTATCCGAATGTATTTAATATAGACAACAAAATAAGCAATAATAGACTAACAAAAATCCCCCCTAGAAGGGTAAATATATATTATTACCATATACTATACTTTCACAGGGCCCAGGAAAGGTTGGCTCCAGCAGTGCTGTGCATATGGGAGGCCAGAGACATTGACTAAGCAACACCTGAACTGTTTCCAATCACTTTTGATTTTACCAGTGAATCCAGACTACAATGTTGTTCATCCTCTTTGTTTTTTTTAAAATACATGAATGGAATGATCTGTCCACACAACAGTCTCTAGCTGTGAGTACTGAGAATTTACTGTTTCTCTCATGTTATTACCAAGCATAATTTGAAAAAAATGTTGCATGATCTATATTGATTATCTATTACAGCCCTCAAAATTTCCACTCGCCTGCTAGCATTTGACGAGTGGATTTAAGCTGGGAGCGAGTGATAACAGTTCTGCATGACCAACAGTCCAATCTGTGCCTACACTTAGAGCCACGCTGCGATTGGCGGCCGAAGAGGAAAGGTGCGTGCCCAGGAAAAGTAGTCGGGTGAGCATGCACACATGCAGAGCAGTACACAGGGGCTCCCCTTACAATTCTCGTTAAGCCATGGGACCTGATAGTATGACCTCTCTGAGCCTGGCTTCCCTACCTGACCAATGTAGCTGGAGAGCAGAGAGCGGGAAGGAACAAGTGAGCTGGAGGACTGCGATTATCACCACTCTGGGTGTCCCAGGTAGGCAGTGCAGCACAGCGCTCACCAAGAGTTGCCCTGACAAGAGAGCGGCAGTATGCTGTGCGCTGTCAGTGTGCGCTGTGTTGTGGTGTCAATGGCTATGCATGTGTGTGAATCTCGGTGCTGGATTGTACTCCCTCCCGCTGTGCTGCAGCTCCTCTCCTCACTGCCCGACCAGGGCCGTCTTTAATATGGTTTGGGCCCTGGGCAAACATTTTTTTGGGCCCCCCTCCAGCTTATTTTGGGCCTGGCTGGTTCACATGTATGTGTTTTGGCGGTCCTCATTTGTGCAGGTACAGCAGCCCATTGATTTGAATGGGCTGCCATGCCTTTGTTTCCTGCAGAAAAAAGGTGCATTCAGCATTTTAAAAATACAGTTGCCTTGAAATCCATTCTGCTTTTGCACCATGCTACTTACCTGCAGTTCTTGCACACACAAACGCACTGTGTTTTTAAAAGCGTGACCTAAACGTCTAAAAATGCAGCAAGTTTGACAGTGCGGGAACTGCAGATAAGTCACAGCAGACAGCAGAATGGACAGACAGTGCTGTATTTCAGTGCTTGATTGGCATAGGGGTGCCGTGTGCGCAGCCTATTACATGAGGCATGCATTTTCTTTGCAGGAAACACAGGCATGGCGGCCCATTCAAATGAATGAGCTGCTGTGCCTGCGCAAATGTGGGCCGCCAAAACACATACATGTGAACCAGCCAGGCCCAAAATAAGCCCATCAAGCAGTTAAACACAGACAGTAATGCCATGTGCTCTGAGGCTTTACTCAGCCTGGACTGCAGGTCTGGTCTGTGATTTAAAGAGTTCCTCTATTTTACACATGGCATGGCATGGGGTCCCATGGTGTTAAAGCAGAATGGACAGATGGTGCTGTGACCCCATGCCATGTGTAAAATAGAGGAACTTTTTAAAACACTGACCAGACCTGCAGTGAATCATCAAATATTATAAAGACTTTGGGCACACTCTACAGAAAACTTCTATTTACAATATAGATTAGCAAACAGTGACATGAGGAGCAGGACATGAAGAAGTCAGCCTCGGGAAGAGCAAACTGGGGATGTTATAAAATCACATTCTAATTCACTTTTATATACAAGCAGCACCCAATGGCAGGAAAGGAGAAGTGCACGTCTAAAGGGAAGCCAGGGGTGCTGTACATTTTAAAACACTGGGAAGGGAAGCAGTACTGTCACTGGCTGCGTGCCGCTGATGATTTTCAGCCTGATTTGTGGGGAGCACAGGGGCTTAACGGGCCGCAGGGCCGCCATCAGGAATTATAGGGCCACTTACACAGCTTCAGGCATGGGCCCCCTGGAGCAGGGAACCGGGGGGGGGCTGCTGCCTGAAATTGAGAAGCAGGGGGGGCTGCCGCGAATTTAGAAGCGGGGGGCCCTTTACAAAAAAAGAAATAAAGAAAGAAATAAAGAAAAATATATATAAAAAAAGGGGTGTAGCCATCCAGGGCCCTGGGCACCTCTGGGCCCTTTAATAAAAAGAAAAAAAAATATATATAAAAAATATATATATATTTTTTTTAAAAAAAGGGGGTTGCCATCTGGGGCCCTGGGACCTCTGGGCCCTTTAATAATTTTTTTTTTATATAAAAATAAATTACAAAAAAAGGGGGTTGCCATCCGGGACCTCTGGGCCCTTTAATAAAAAATAAAGAAAATATATATAAAAAAGAAACATTTATAAAAAAAGGGGGGGTTGCCATCCAGGGCCCTGGGGACCTCCGGGCCCTTTAATATAAAAAAAATCTATAAACAAAAATAAAACAATAAACATTTATTAAAAAAATAAAAAAAAGGGTGTTTGCCACATGGGGCCCTGGGGACCTCTGAGCCCTTTAATAAAAAAAATATATATATAAAAAAAAGAAATAAAAAGAAAAAAAAAGAAATAAAAAGAAAAAAAAGAAATAAAAAGAAAAAAAAGAAATAAAATAATATGTAAAAAATACATATAAAAAAAGGGGGGTTGCCATCCGGGGCCCTGGGGGCCTCCGGGGACCTCCGGACCCCTAAAAAAAAATTAAAAAAAAAAAATATATATATATTTTTTTTTTTTCAAAGGGGGTTGCTTTGGGCCCCCAACAGTGACAGGGCCCTGGGCAGCTGCCCCATTTGCCCTGTGGTAAAGATGGCCCTGTGCCCGACAATGAAAGGGGGAAGTGGGGACATGCAAGTGTGGAGCCGCACACAGGGGCTCCTGATTATGAGAGTGGGTAGAATAGGAGAGAGAAAGTAGGATGGATGGGGGTTGCAGAGGAGACAGCAAGAAAATAGGGGAAAAGACCGGGTTCTAGAGAGAAGGCAGAGGAGGAGGAGGGAGCCTTGTACATATGAAAAGGGAGAGCAATGTTTGCAGAAGTAAAAAAGTCCATGTCCCTCTGGTTTGCCCCAGTGCCATGTCCCTCTGGTTTTCCCCAGTGCCCTGTCCCTCTGGTTTGCCCCAGTGCCATGTCCCTCTGGTTTTCCCCAGTGCCCTGTCCCTCTGGTTTGCCCCAGTGCCCTGTCCCTCTGGTTTGCCCCAGTGCCCTGTCCCTCTGGTTTGCCCCAGTGCCATGTCCCTCTGGTCTGCCTCAGTGCCCTGTTCCATTTTGTTAAAGTTGTTGTTGGTAATATTTAATTGTGTAACTTGATTCGGCATAAAACATTTAACAGTGTGATTCCAAGAGATAATCTACAAGGGCGTTTTTAGGGGCGGAATTAGGGGCGGGGCAGTGTATGGGTTAGGTGAGGCAACTGGTGGCGAGTAACACTTGAGGCCTGGCTAGAAACTCAGGGTTCGAAATTTTGAGCCCTGATCTATTATACATATTTTAGATAAAGGACTCATCCTTCTCTACACCCCTGAGGAAAGAGAGGCATCTCTCAGAAACGTCGGGTATTTTTTGAAGAAATACGTCCTATAGTGCTTGTTTGTACTTGAAATCCATTTATATGCTAGTTTACATCATTCCACATCATGTCAATGTTTTTATAGAACTTTTGTATTTCCTTAATAAATTATATATATTTTTCTAAAAACGTTCATCCACTTTGTGGTTCACACTTATGTGCCTTAAAAGTCCAGTCAGGGGACCCTTTATTTTTTTTTCATCTACAAAATAGAGGATAATTTTATGGCATTTTTATTATTATTATTATTACTTTTTTTTACTAGTAATGGCACAGATCTGCAATTTTCATCGTGACTGCAACTTTATGGCGGACACATCGGACCCTTGACACAATTTTGGGACCATTGTCATTTATACAGCGATCGGTGCTATAAAAATGCACTGGCTACTGTAAAAATGACACTGGCAGTGAAGGGGTTAACCACAAGGTGGCGCCGAAGGGGTTAAGTGTGTCCTAGGGAGTGATTCTAACTTTTAGGGGGCGTGGCTACAAGTAACACATCACCGATCGCTGCTCCAGATGAGAGTGAGCAGACGATCAGTGACAGTGTCACTAGGCAGAACAGGGAAAAGTCTTGTTTACACTGGCCTCTCCCCGTTCTGCAGCTCTGTGACCCGATCGCGGGACACCGGCAGACATCGAGTCCGTGGGTCCCGTGGGTCACGGAGCTCGTGGCAGGGAATTTCAAATTGATGTAAATATACGTTACTTTGCCCAGCTATGGCATTCTGCCGATGTAAATGTACAGGAGCCAGTCCTTAAAGCAGAGTTCCACCCAAAAATGGAACTTCCGCTTTTCGCAACCCTCCCCCCTCTGGTGTCATATTTGGCACCTTTCAGGGGGAGGGAGGTGCAGACTCACTACACTCCCCCCCCCCCCCGCGCTGCCTTCTGGGAAACACACTGGTCCCAGGAGACAGCAGGGACCACTAAGGACGCGCCGCACTATCGCAGTAGGGAACCGGGCAGTGAAGCCGCAAGGCTTCACTTCTTGATTCTCTCACCGAGGATGGCGGCGGGGGCAGCAGAGGGGCAAGCGATTGCTCATCATCTGCTGCCGACATCGCGTGTGCGCTGGACAGGTCAGTGTCCATTTATTAAAAGTTAGCAGCTGCTGTATTTGTAGCTACTGGCTTTTAATATCTATTTTTTCGCTGGACCTCCGATTTAACCAGTAATGCTACAAACAAGTACAATATGCAGTTAGCAATGTGGTTTAAGATAAATATTAATGTAAAAAACAAAACAACAACATATTTCTTATGTTATGTCAAGTATGTCCAACTGGAGAGATTTCCCCTTAATTTCTGTTCCATAGCCACCCCAGAAAGTGAGCAGAAATCCCAGGTAGCCACCAGGATCGCAAGAATTTTGTCCCCAATTCTAAAGACCTCCTGTCTCCATCGCTCTATCCTTCTTTCACCTCCTGTCTCCATCGCTCTATCCCTCTTTCACCTCCTGTCTCCATCCGTCCCTCCTTCACCTCCTGTCTCCATCGCTCTATCCTTCTTTCACCTCCTGTCTCCATCGCTCTATCCCTCTTTCACCTCCTGTCTCCATCCGTCCCTCCTTCACCTCCTGTCTCCATCCATCCCTCCTTCACCTCCTGTCTCCATCCGTCCCTCCTTCACCTCCTGTCTCCATCCGTCCCTCCTTCACCTCCTGTCTCCATCCGTCCCTCCTTCACCTCCTGTCTCCATCCGTCCCTCCTTCACCTCCTGTCTCCATCCGTCCCTCCTTCACCTCCTGTCTCCATCCGTCCCTCCTTCACCTCCTGTCTCCATCCGTCCCTCCTTCACCTCCTGTCTCCATCCGTCCCTCCTTCACCTCCTGTCTCCATCCGTCCCTCCTTCACCGCCTGTCTCCATCCGTCCCTCCTTCACTGCCTGTCTCCATCCGTCCCTCCTTCACCGCCTGTCTCCATCCGTCCCTCCTTCACCTCCTGTCTCCATCCGTCCCTCCTTCACCTCCTGTCTCCATCCGTCCCTCCTTCACCTCCTGTCTCCATCCGTCCCTCCTTCACCGCCTGTCTCCATCCGTCCCTCCTTCACCTCCTGTCTCCATCCGTCCCTCCTTCACCTCCTGTCTCCATCCGTCCCTCCTTCACCTCCTGTCTCCATCCGTCCCTCCTTCACCGCCTGTCTCCATCCGTCCCTCCTTCACCGCCTGTCTCCATCCGTCCCTCCTTCACCTCCTGTCTCCATCCGTCCCTCCTTCACCGCCTGTCTCCATCCGTCCCTCCTTCACCTCCTGTCTCCATCCGTCCCTCCTTCACCGCCTGTCTCCATCCATCCCTCCTTCACCTCCTGTCTCCATCCGTCCCTCCTTCACCTCCTGTCTCCATCCGTCCCTCCTTCACCGCCTGTCTCCATCCGTCCCTCCTTCACCGCCTGTCTCCATCCGTCCCTCCTTCACCTCCTGTCTCCATCCGTCCCTCCTTCACCTCCTGTCTCCATCCGTCCCTCCTTCACCTCCTGTCTCCATCCGTCCCTCCTTCACCTCCTGTCTCCATCCGTCCCTCCTTCACCTCCTGTCTCCATCCGTCCCTCCTTCACCTCCTGTCTCCATCCCTCCCTCCTTCACCACCTGTCTCCATCGCTCTATCCCTCTTTCACTTCCTGTCTTAATCGCTCTATCCCTCTTTCACTTCCTGTCTTAATCGCTCTATCCCTCCTTCACCTCCTGTCTCCATCCCTCCCTCCATCACCTCCTGTCTCCATCCCAAAGGGCCTGTTAATGGACTGGGGTGACTCACGTCGTTTTTTAAATGACTTTTATCTGTATTGCCAGTATCCGGCAATACATTACAGACACTGCAGTTTTAAATAAAAAATTACCTTTTGAAATATTATTTGGCTGCTCTCATTCATTACGCTATGTACGGCAGCCGTGTAAGCAGTCTTACATAGTGTGGGGCTGGGACACCCTGCCTTTGACCAGTCATGGCTCTCACAGCAGAGCACAATGTGATTGGCCAAAGCATGCAGGTCAGGTGCATGCTTTGGCTACTCAGCAGCCGTTCTCTGGAACGTCAGATTCTGTGATTAAAGATGAATGGACATTACGGGACACTTTTTTAAAAAATTAAAAGGAATTGTCCAAAACTGTCTCCTGTCATTTTTACTTTTTTGACACTTTTTGTGGTAAATGAGTAGGGGTGCAATGTACCAGATACCCATTCACATGGGGGGTGGCATCTGGGGTCCCCCTTGTTAAAGGGGCTTGCAGATTCCGATAAGCCCCCTGCCCGCAGACCCCCACAACCACCGGGCAAGGGTTGCGGGGATGAGGCCCTTGTCTCCATTTACATGGGGACAAGGTGTTTTGGGGGGACCCCAAAGCACCTTTCCAATGTTGAGGGTATGTGGCCTGGTACAGTTCAGCAGGGGATGGGGTATGCTCTTTTGTCCCCCCCCCCCTTTTCCTGCATCCGGCCAGGTTGTGTGCTCGGATAAGGGTCTGGTGTGGATTTTGGGGGGAACCCCATGCAATTTGTTTTCTTTTAAATTTTGGAACAGGGTTCCGATTAATATTCATACCAGACCCAAAGGGCCTGGTAATGGACCAGGGGGACTCGCCGTTTTTTTTTAATGACTTTTATCTGTATTGCCAGGATCAGGCAATACATTACAGCCGTGAGCAGTTTTAAATAAAAAAATTTCCTTCAGAAATTTCATTTTGCCGTGGTACTGTTATGAACATGGGAAAGATTGCGCTACTTTACATGCAGACTAAGGAGACCCCCCCCCCCCCCCACAGGCATGATATTTAAAGGAACATTTCATTTTTTATGTTTCACTTTCAGCATTAATAAAATCACTGCTCCCGAAAAAACTGCCATTTAA
This sequence comes from Rana temporaria, assembly GCF_905171775.1. Lineage (NCBI taxonomy): Eukaryota > Metazoa > Chordata > Amphibia > Anura > Ranidae > Rana > Rana temporaria. Next base: position 534,477,780 of record NC_053490.1, on the reverse strand, counting down.
AAAAAAAAATTGCATTGATACATGTCCCCTGGGGCAGGACCCGGGTCCCTAAACACTATTTAAGACAATAACTTGCATATTAGCCTTTACAATTTTCACTTTTGATTTTTCATGTTCGTGTCCCATAGACTTTAACGGTGTTAGCAAGGGTCCCCCCCCCCCCAGTCCATTAGCAGGCCCTTTGGGTCTGGTATGAATATTAAGGGGAACCCTGAACCCAATTTTTTTTAAAAATGAATTTTTTATCAATGAGTTATATCTGTATTGCAGAGACCCGACAATACATTACAGCCGTGATCAGTTTTAAATTACTTTTTTTCCTTTTAGAAATGTCATTTTGCTGCAGGGACAGTTCTAAACACGGGAAAAATGTGTCACTTTACAGGCATACTATAGACACCCCCCAGGCACGAAATTCAAAGCGGAGGTCCACCCTAAAAAAATAAAATAAATACATAAACACACTCCTTAAAATACATTAAAAAACATTTGAAAATAAAAAAAAATTTACTTACCAGAAATGGCTGTTGCTAGGCATATCGTCCTAATCTGCCACTTCCTATGCCGCGGCACTCTTCATTCTTCCCCTCCTCGTGTTGTCTTCTGGGAAATTTGGGTGCGCTGACAGCCTGCCATTCACAAAGCGCCGCACAACTCACGCATGAGCAGCAGGAAACGGGGCAGTGAAGCCGCAAGGCTCCACTGCCTGTTTCCCTAAGGATCGTGGTGCCGGCACACTATATGATGGATGGATCGGCCTCGGGGGGCCGACATCGCAGATGCCCTGGACAGGTAAGTGTCCTTATTAAAAGTCAGCAGCTACAATGTTTGTAGCTACTGACTTAAAATAAAATTACGGCTGGAACACCGCTTTATAGGAATATTTCACTTTTATTGTTTCACTTTAAGCATTATTAAAATCACTGCTCCTGAAAAAAACGTTTTTAAAACTTTTTTTTTGCATTGATACATGTCCCCTGGGGCAAGACCCGGGTCCTTAAACCTGTTTTAGGACAATAACTTGCATATAAGCCTTTAACATTAGCACTTTGATTTTTCATGTTCATGTCCCATAGACTTTAACGGATGTTCGCGTGTTCATCTGAATTTTTTGCCTGTCCGCAAGTTCTGGTGCGAACTGAACTGGGGGGTGTTTGGCTAATCCTTAATACACGTACAGTGGAACCTCGGATTGCGAGTAACGCGGTTAACGAGCGCTGTGTATTTTAAAATCCTAACTCGGTTTGCAAGTGTTTTTTCGCAAAACAAGCACGATTCAGGCCAAAGCGGTGTGCAGTACCGCTTTTGGCCTGAGGTGGGGGGGCGCCAGAGCGGAGCAGAGCCTAACATTGCCGATCGCAGGCGTTTGGAAATGCACAGGAAGGCCCGAGGACAGCATGGCTGACCTCAGCAAATCTTGGGAACAGATAGCCGGATTCAAAAAGACTTCTCTGTTGCTAAGATACGACTGGCGTAAGTCTCCTACGCCGTCGTATCTTAGCTGCATATTTACGCTGGCCGCTAGGGGCGTGTACGTTGATTTACGCCTAGAATATGCAAATGAGCAAGATACGCCTATTCACGAACGTACGCACGCCCGTCGCATTAAGCTACGCCGTTTACGTAAGATGTTTTTCAGGCATAAAGATAAAGATTGGCGTCACGTACTGCTGTGTTTCCCAGTCCATCAGAGTGCATCACGAGCAAGGGCTGGGCGTCTGTTTGAGAGCGACATCCACTTCCATGTGGGCGCCTTTCCTTCTACAGCATGCAGCGTGACGTTGGTGGGGTTGTGCGGCGCATTGACTGGCCCTTATGATCACGTTCCCATGGATTATCCAACATGCCTATATATTGCCTATATATTGTTTGATTACCTGGTTCTTCCCCAGTCACTCACCTCGGTGTCACTCTCACTTTGCCACTATAACCAGGTGTTCTTTTCATGGAACACCGTTCCTCTGGATAATGGTCACATCTTTCTTTTTACTCCCTAGCTGGTGCTAGCCACTTCACTGATACCTTAGTATTACTTAATATATATCCACAGGAACCTTACGGGCTACCACCCAATACATACCCCAACTATGGTTGCCGATTGGGGATTATATATCAGACAGGAGGCTCATATCTTATGCATTAATCTTCCTTTATTAATGCTCACAGCAGAATGTATTTCTACAAAACTTCAATGTAAAAAACTTTTCAAAATAACTACCACCCCCAGCAGTCCATACAGTCTCTAACCACGCCCCTACGGGGACCTCCATAAAAGGGACTGTCTGCGGTGGTTCTTCCTCTTTCTTTCTGCTCACAGATAAGATAAGTATTGATTTCATATAATTACTTTATCTAGTGCAGTCAGTGCAGGGTTTTCCCTGCCATTTCTCCTGACTGCTATTTCTCTAATTGTATATATATATATACTACTCTGGATTATCCTTATTTAGGATCTTCTTTTGTATATATTGAATTGTTTATATATAATGTTTCATTCACTGTCTTTTACTTTCATATGTTTTTTCCCCTATCGTGATTGCGCTATTCCGCTCTGCTAATCGGGGGACTCTCTCCCCCTTCTCTTCACTCGTTACTATTTCCTTACTCTGATCGCCCTGCGCCATACCGCCGCCATTCTGAGGGAGGATCCTTCTTCTTCCTCCTCTCAGCGCGCGCGTGCGGGGGCGGAGCTACGTTCTCGTCCATCCGACCAATCAGCGCCCAGCGGGGAAGTCTCGCGAAACTTCGTTCCCGGGCGCTGGTGATCTCAGGCTCCTCTCCCCTCCGTCACCAGTCTGGCGCCGACGGAAGGGAGGACAGGACGGAGCCTTTAGTGAGAGCCCTGCTAGGTATTTCTCTTTTTTAAATAACCTTGCAGACCCAATAGTTGCTAGATTGCAATAACCCCTGCAGTGCCATCCGTCCTAGACTGCAAAATCTTTGCAGTTTCAGACACTAATCTGCAATATTCACCCGGAAGCAATAGCCCTCATAGATTCCTGTTTAAAATTACACGCTGACATCAAAATATAGTGCAGCAATACCCTCATAGATTCTCTCTTGTTAAATAAATACTGACATACAAGACATAGTGCAACGCACTATATACAGTATAATCATGTCAGAGATTAACCCAATGATCCCCATTGGAGATGTAAACCCCACAGGCACCTCTCATACACTGAGTGCCTCTCAATTGCAGGACATCATACACATGTCCATCCAGGCTGCATTGGCATCCACCACCCCATCCGCTTGGACGCTACAACCCAATAACAATACTACAGTACCATCCCAACAGGATGAACCTCCCTCAAAAAAGGGAAAATCCTCACATAAGAGGAAGCACACTTTGGTGGTGCATGACTCCCCGGCAGGGGAAGTAAACAATTTGCATCAGGTAGCCCCCACCACGGTCTACCAACCTCAGCATCAGTCTGAAACTTCTCGACCCCTGGACCCCAGGGAGACTCAAAAGGGGTATAGAGCCTCTAGGAGGGCTAAGCCGGACTCATACATTGATTCCTCGGAGGACGATTCAGCCGATCCCTCTCAGGGATCGGACGTATCAGACGCCGAATCATACATAGAGGATGCTGGGGCCACGGCGCTTGACACAGCCGCCAATCCTGCCACGCAGGACCAAGTCCTTCTGGACGCACTTGGGGAACCTTTTTTCCACCCGGACGCAATCACCCATCCGCGTTCGGGGGAATGGACCCCACTGCCACATGTGGCAGAATACGTGGAATTATGGGCCAGAAAGTCTTTAGATAGGACTGCCCGCAACAAATTGAGGGCTGAATGCCCTAGACCCTCCATACCCAAAAAAGTGGTAGCCACCCCGGAGGTGGACCCGGTCCTAACCAAGTATCTCCTTAAAACGGGGAAGTTTCAGAAGAAGGGTATTGAACGATCATTTCGCTCAATACAGGACCGCGTCCTGGACCTCCCACAACTAAGGGGTTGGGCACAAAGAGCCCTATGCCTAGCCGGCACTGCCAACACGGCATGCTCCGTGGAGCGGCGCAGATCCATCCTCATGCGTCTTGACCCCCAGCTTTCACATCTGGCGGAATCCGAACCCGGCCCATCGGCATGCTTTTTGGTGACATGGTCATCAAAGACATTAATAAATTTGTAGGCTTATTCACCAGCCTAGACAAGGCACAGAACTCCTTAAGGAGGACAGGAACCAATAAGGTTTTCAACAGGGCCGGCAGAAGTAGAGGCCGTTCTCCCGGTCGTGCCAACTACTATAGGCCACAGGGTAGAACACCGGCTCAGTACCACTACCAGGCTCCATCCTACGCCCCACCGGTGGCTCAACCGGCGCCCTTTTTTCCTCCCAGAGGCAGACCTTGGCGCGGACGTGGAGGACGCGGTTATCCTCGATCCAGACCTCCTACTGGTAAGCATACCTCACACCATACTCGATCACATCCCTGTGGGGGGTCGTCTGAGATTTTTTACCCACGCCTGGTCTGCGATTACGGCAGACCAGGGATGGACTGGCCATTGGGACTACAGGGAGTTTCCCGGTGGGCCGATGGGTCAGTGGGCCGGCTTCAGTGACAGCGAACCGCTGCCCCCCTTCGCTCCTCTGTCTCTCCCTTCCCGCAGCGCTCACCTCCTCTCCCTCCCCGCAACGCTCACCTGGGGGGAACACAGGAGCAGGGGGAGGACCAGAGGAGCAGGGGAGACGACAGAGGAGAATGGGGGAGGGGACAGACAGCTGACTCAACAGCTATGGCCTGGGAGTTTCTCACTTCTGCCTAATCTTGTCCCATAAGGGGGAGCACTGAACTGATTCCTTGCCCCAGGTGAAATAATGTCTAGCTTCCCCACTGGTACTGCCTATAAGAATACCAGTACCAGCCATTCTACTCTAATAAAGTAGAACGGCTAGTGGCTAGTCAAGGGGGAGAGGGGACTTGGGTGGCCGGGGGGGGGTGCAGGATTTGTCCGGCCGCCACGGGAGAGACCTGTCAAAGTGGGCCAGTCTGGATGAAGTCCAGGGCCAAATTATTGTCCCAGTCCAGCCCTGCGGCAGACGCGTGGATCCTAAACTCAGTAAGGGGGTTCGTGATAGACATACTTGTCCCACCCCCTCTCAACATCATCCCCCCTCCCATTCGGTTCGCAAAACGAAACACCCTTCTCATAGACAAGGAGATATTGGACCTGATTTCCAAACAGGCTATTATAGAAGTACATCCTTCTTCCCAAGGGTTCATGAGCAATCTCTTCCTAGTACACAAAAAAGGAGGAGGATACCGACCTGTGATCAACCTCAGGGGCCTAAACCAGTACATTCAATATCGGCATTTCAAGATGGAAGGAATTCACTTCCTTCGGGACCTACTCCATCCTGGAGACTGGCTCGTAAAGATAGATCTAAAGGACGCATACCTTACAGTCCCCATTCACCCAGAATCCCAATATCTTCTCCGCTTCCCATGGAAGGGCAAGATATGGCAATTTACTTGCCTCCCGTTCGGGCTGTCGTCCGCCCCATGGTGTTTCACCAAGATCATGAAACCTGTGGTGGCAGCTCTGAGGAGCAGGGGAGTACGTCTAATCATCTATCTAGACGACATACTCATTATGGCCTATTCCAAGAACCAGGCCCTTCTCCACATGTCCTGGGCTATATCCCTTCTACAAGGACTGGGCTTTGTAATCAATCACGACAAATCGATCTTAATCCCATCCCAACAGATGGAATTTTTAGGATTTACAGTGGACACGGTCCTATCCACCCTCAGTCTACCCAAGACCAAACTCACTCTAATCCGCAAAGAAATTCAGTCAGCGCTACGCAGAGGATACCTTTCCCTCCGTACGCTAGCACGCCTAGTAGGCCTACTGGCGGCGTCTATCCAAGCCATATTTCCGGCCCCATTACATTACAGAGCCCTTCAGAGACTCAAAATTATGCACCTGAGACAAGGCCTAAGGTATTCAGACGAGATCCCCCTCTGCCAAGAAACCACCTTGGAGTTACGTTGGTGGCTTCACCACGCCGTCGAGTGGAACGGCAGAACCATCTTCAATCCCAGTCCAGATATTGTCATAGAGTCGGACGCCAGTCGCCTGGGCTGGGGCGCCCGGTGCGGCGCACACTCCACAGGGGGAACTTGGTCCTCCGCTATCCTTCGATCTCTTTGCGTCCCGACTCAACCACCAACTGCCTCGCTTCTTCAGCTGGAGGCCGGATCCGGAGGCTTATGCAGTGGATGCTCTCCGCCAACCTTGGCCGGAGGGAACACACTACGCTTTCCCTCCCTTCCAACTAATCCCCAGACTCCTCCTACGGATATCCAACCTGGGAGCGAACGTGGTGCTGATTACACCATGGTGGCCGACCCAACCTTGGTTCCCAATTCTACTGGAAATGTCCATAGATTTTCCCAAACTGATTCCACAGTTTCCCCACCTTCTCACCGGTCCGAACGGGGAACCCCATCCCCTAATTCTGGAGGACAACCTTCCACTCCTCGCGTGGTTAGTCTCCGGGTCCCAATCTCTCATAGAGTCCTTTCAGACTCAGCTCAGAATCTCCTCGCCATGGCCTGGGCCCCCGGGACTAGATCGGCATATCGATCGGCCTGGAAACGATGGGTACGTTGGTGTGATCAACGACAGGTTGATCCCGTACAGGCACCTGTATCACTAGTAGTCAATTACCTGGCAGATTCATTCAACTCCGGTAGTTCATACAGCTCGATTAACATCTATCGGTCAGCAATTTCGGCCTATCACCATCCCGTAGACTCCCTGCCTGTGGGCAGACATCCACTAGTGTGTCGTCTGCTGCGGGGTGCAAAATTCCAACGTCCCCCTAGGCCTAGATACCAAGCGACCTGGGATGTGTCCAAGGTGCTTGATATGTTCGCCAGTTGGGGGGACAACTCGGATCTATCATTGAAACTCCTGTCCATAAAACTTACGGTCCTTCTTTGCCTGATTTCTGTCAAACGGGTATCCGATGTTAGAGCTCTAGATATCTCCAGACGCCAATTCTCACCACAAGGGGTTCTATTCTCCATAGTGCGTAGAACGAAAACCGGCATTACCTCGGTATTTTACCCCTCATTCCCGGATCACCCACTCCTCTGTGTCGTTCGTTGCCTACGGGCATATGAACTACGAACATCTGATCTACGACCTGCAATTTCTTCCCAACTTCTTGTGTCATATGTTAGACCTCATTCACCGGTCTCGTCTACCTCTCTAGCACGCTGGGTGAGAACCGCCATGGAAATGGCGGGCATTGACGTTACCATGTTCGGTGCACACTCCGCCAGGAGTGCTATGGCTACCAAAGTGCTCGTCTCAGGAGGCTCGCTCTCCGATCTCTTGAGAGCAGCGGATTGGTCTTCGGAATCCACGTTTCGTCAATTCTATTTCAGACCTCAGGATCATATCTCATTGTCAGTCATCTCTTAAGACTAATATAAGCTGTGTGTTGTTGTATTATATACTGTTTACAGTTAGCTTTGAACTTGCATAAGATATGAGCCTCCTGTCTGATATATAATTTGAGATTTTCCTAGCTTGTGACGGAAAATATTGATTATATGAAGACAGGAGGCGAGTATCTTCCCTCCCTACCCTCCCTATTATGGCTGTTTTTTCTTCTTCACAGGCTACTGAAGCTCCGCGTACGTCCTTTCGGCGGACTCTTCAGTTTGGAGGATGAGGGACTCCCATCTTTGTACTGATGCACAGTTTCTATTTTGAGATCCCCTGTTGGGATTCGTCGTTCCTGGAACCCCGTTGGGTTACGGTCAGTGGTTAGCTGCTCCCTGGGAGCTGTTGGACGTCGACCGGCTGGTCTGGACTCCGAAGTTACACCGCTGTCCTACGTTGATACTGTTTTTTCCTCTAGACATCATCACATAAAGAAAGAGGAAGAACCACCGCAGACAGTCCCTTTTATGGAGGTCCCCGTAGGGGCGTGGTTAGAGACTGTATGGACTGCTGGGGGTGGTAGTTATTTTGAAAAGTTTTTTACATTGAAGTTTTGTAGAAATACATTCTGCTGTGAGCATTAATAAAGGAAGATTAATGCATAAGATACTCGCCTCCTGTCTTCATATAATCAATATTTTCCGTCACAAGCTAGGAAAATCTCAAATTTTCTTCTATCCATTGTCCAGCTACCAGTGTTCATTTGCCATTTTGCTGCTGCAGTACCACCACCTCAGCCCCCCCCCCCCCCCCCCGGGGATTATGCTTTCCACAGTGCTCTTAGTTGCCAACATTGTTGGTCAAAATTGACGCTATCCTACTACTAATCTACCCATAGGTAAGACTGTTGGGACTCTACTTTATGTCCCCTCCTAGGTTTTTATATATGTACTAAATTACCATTTAGCGCATATTACTTTATTATATTCACAGATATACCCAGGCCATACTTGCTCCTGATGAGTGGAAGTTATCGACGAAACGCATCGAGCTTTTTATTGATGTTCTGTCACAGTAACTATATCCTACCATGTATTTTTTACCTCCGAGAATCATGAATCAATGAATTTTATATCTTGCCAACCAACAGCATGTTTATCATGTTTTCAGACAATTTTGTCTTTATGTATTTCTACTGTATATCATATACAACAAGTTGGACACAGCCATGCATATGATGTTACACCATAGGTTTATTTATGTTTTATGCTATGTATCTTATGATTTACCAATCATGCCTATTACTATTTGTACAGTACCTATTGCTATATATGTCCATTGCTCGGTATGCTTTGCTGTATCCATTAAATGTCATGTTAATTCATTAATTGATTCATTTTTCGGTGGTGTGTTTCATCATAAAGTCCCACAATTCCCATTTCCTGCCTTCCTGGTCATCCCCGTCCTTCCCCCCTTTTCCCTTCCCTATGTATGCTTTCCTCTTTACAAGCAATAGGGCTAGAGGTCATGGCGTAGCTTATCAGCCGCGGTCTCACTCATAGTCCCAAGGCTATTCTGCTACCCAGGTTTACACACGTCCTTTCCTTCTCCCTCCTCATGTCCCTTCTCCCCTCCTTGTTATATAAAATATACTAGGGATGGAGTCATTGGCTTACTTATAGCCACTGCCTCATTGAAAGTCCCACAATATACTAACCCTTCGATATCCATGAGTCCCCCGTCCGTCCGAGACTCTCCTCCTGATTGGCTGAGACACAGCAGCGGCGCCATTGGCTCCTGCAGCTGTCAATCAAAGTCAGCCAATCAGGAGAGAGAGAAAGTGGGGCCGGACGGCAGCTCTGTGTCTGAATGGACACAGGAAGCTGCAGCTTGGCTCGGGTGCCCCCATAGAAAGCTGCTGGCTAAGGAGGCACTCGACAGGAGGGAGGGGCCAGGAGCAGCGAAGAGGGACACGAGAAGAGGAGGATCGGGGCTGCTCTGTGCACATCCACTGCAACAGAGCAGGTAAGTATGACATGTTTGTTATTCACTTATTTTTTTTTTTAAATGAGACTTTACACTTTAACATTCAGCACTTTTTAAAAAATGTTTATAAAGAAATAGTGTGGAAACTTTTTGAAGACCCTGTGTGTGTGTGCGTATATATATATAATGTCATGTCGGGGAATATAAAGAGGACCTGTCATGTCGGGGAATATAAAGAGGACGTGTCATGTCGGGGAATATAAAGAGGACCTGTCATGTCGGGGAATATAAAGAGGGCTTGTCATGTCGGGGAATATAAAGAGGACCTGTCATGTCGGGGAATATAAAGAGGACCTGTCATGTCTGGGAATATAAAGAGGACCTGTCATGTCGGGGAATATAAAGAGGACTTGTCATGTCTGGGAATATAAAGAGGACGTGTCATGTCGGGAAATATAAAGAGGACTTGTCATGTCGGGGAATATAAAGAGGACCTGTCATGTCTGAGAATATAAAGAGGACCTGTCATGTCTGGGAATATAAAGAGGACCTGTCATGTCTGGAAATATAAAGAGGACTCTCATCTGCTCCAACCAATGGGAATCTATTTAAAAAGCATTTGCTGAATGAATAAAGATGTGTTCATACTGCACAAATTCTGGCTGTAATTCACTAAACGAGTAATCCTTATAATTGTTTGCACCATCTAGTGGCCAAAATGGAGTATATTTTCTTATTTAGGTAGTTCAAAAAATTATATAATGGTTTGGCCACTAGATGGAGCTGATGATCATTGGAATTACTCTATTAGGAAAATTATAGTCAGAATTTGTGCAGATTGCACACAAGTTTTGACTTTCATCCAAGAAATGGTTTATAAATAGACCAATCAGTGTTTGTTCATTTTTTACTTTGGTTACGCTTAGTGACATTTAAAAGACACTGAAAGTTCTGCTGACATTTCTGATGTGTCTTCTCTTTCCAGGTCTCCCCCTGTGTATGATGATCATATCGGTGTCATCAGGAACGGTGTATATACAGAGCGGATCAGACATCTCTGACTGTAATATGAAGTGTCCTCAGGATGATGTCACTGTGGAACTGTTCAGACAATGCGGAGGGGAGGATAGGACATTGCTGGAAAATCTCTGTTATATAAACTTCACTAAATCGCATGATTCCAGACTCCAACTGGACACAGGGAGCGGCTGCTGGAAGCTGACACATGCCAGGAAGAGTGACTCCTGTGTGTATAAGGTTTGGTGTCACTGTGCTCCGGGATATCTGATGTTCTCTACAGAGATCCGTGTTCTGGGTAAGAATCCATATACTGCATCACACTTCTCTCCACACCACATTGTACTCTATGGGGGAAGAAGTGTGGCTGTTATCAGTGCTTTAACTGGGCCGGAACGCGGCGGTACTCAGTACCGCCACTTCCAAAAATGGCCCTGGAGAGTACCAGCACCTCTCCGTGCGCCCAGTACGTGGGTTTCCCGTACCGGAACGCAGCCCCAGGCCAGGAATATGATGATACGGCCCGACGGACCTTTTAATCCGGCCCCCGGGCGGAGAACTAGCTACAGCATTGTAGTGGCTGGCTGCTGGGCGAATTACATCGCGCACAGTCTCCTCCATAATAGTCATTGGCTGGGCCGGCCATCAGCTAGTGGAGGGGGGCGGGCCGTGTGCAGAGTACGGCTTGAGCCGTACGTGCAGGCGCAGGCAGGGAGTTGACCTCACGTTAGATGACGTCAACTCCTTTCCGCGCGACTATGAGGAGCGATCAGTGCGGCGTGGTGGATGTGAGCGGGTGACTGGCCCTCCTAGGACGGTGCAGCAAAGTGAAAATCAGTCATCGGACTTTGCTTTGGATCTGAAGTACAGATTCTGTACTAATGGTGAGTGATGTTTTGTTGCTATGGCTGCTCACAGACTGATATGTATATTCTATACTTCTCCTATCTATTTTCTGTGGTGTCTGTCCCTTGTCATGCTTTGTGCCCATTTTATCTTCTCTTTTTTTAGTTTCTGACATCATCAGCTGGTTTATGTAATTTTAGCAGAAAATGCACCAATATATTGCAAACCATAGCAGCAATATATTGGTGCATTTTCTGCTAAAATGGCATGGACTCACCTGTGTATTACACCAGAAGGATGGAGAGGTGATGGGGAATGACATCTCACAGGATTGTAATATACATGGCATGGTACCTGTGTATTACACCAGAAGGATGAAGAGGTGATGGGGAATGACATCTCACAGCGTCTCCTCCTATAGAGATTAGGAACTCTGCAATTTATCATGGCTCGTTTCAGACAGCCATGCAGACTTGCCCTGTTATTTTCCTTTTATGTTTATTTTCTCGGTTTTGTCTTGAAAAGTAGGAAGATGTTCATTGTATGATTATTGTTGCAAGCTTGCACATGGACTGCTCAGACTGATGAATAACATCCATTATTCTATCTATTTTCTGTGGTGTCTGTCCCTTGTCATGCTTTGTGCCCATTTTATCTTCTCTTTTTTTAGTTTCTGACATCATCAGCTGGTTTATGTAATTTTAGCAGCAAAATCAAATGTTAGGTTTCGTCTAAGAGAGGGTTTGTAAAATATATATATTTTCATGTTCAGTATTGGGGGGAGGGGAGCACCGGCGCCTAATAGAGTACCGGCACCTCTTTTGGCCCACTTAAAGCACTGGCTGTTATACAGGATGAGTGATTATTGTAAATCAAAGAGGTGTACATCTTCATGCACTAGGATTAGGGCATTGCCTACTGATATTTACCCATCTGTCCTACTCAATATGACACTGGAGGGATGTGGACATTCCATGTCTATTATGGGCCCAGAAGGGTTTGTAACTATCAGCACAGTCCTGTTTCTGATAACTTGAAATGGGACCACAGACTGTAACCCAGTAGAGCACATATATGGAGAAGTGTGGCATATACAAAAGTACAAAGTAGAGTAATACACTCACCGGCCACTTTATTAGGTACACCTGTTCAATTGCCTGGTAATACAAATTGCTAATCAGACAATCACAAGGGCAGCAACTCAATGCATTTAGGTATCTAGACGTGGTGAAGACGACTTGCTATAGTTCAAACCGAGCATCAGAATGGGGAAGAAAGGTGACTTTGAACGTGGCGAGGTCATTGGTGGCGGACAGGCTGGTCTGAGTATTTATGCGATTTTCACACACAACCATCTCCCGGGTTTACAGAGAATGGTGGGGAAAAGAGAAAATATCCAGTGAGCGGCTGTTGTGTGGAGGAAAATGCCTTGTTGATGTCAAAGGAGAATGGGCAGACTGATAAAAATCGCAGATCTCCGCCATTACTAGTATAAAAAAAAATGCCATAAATCTATCCCCTATTTTGTAGGCGCTATAACTTTTGCGCAAACCAATCAATATTCGCTTCTTGCAATTTTTTACCAAAAATATGTAGAAGAATACATATCGGACTAAACTGATGAAGAAATTTGTATTTTTTTCTTTTTGGGGGGGGATATTAATTTAAGCAAAAAATAAAAAATATTGTATTTTTTTTTTAAATTGTCGCTCTATTTTTGTTTATAGCGCAAAAAATAAAAACCACAGAGGTGATCAAATACCACCAAAAGAAAGCTCTATTTGTGGGGAAAAAAGGACGCCAATTTTGCTTGGGTACAACATCGCACGACTGTCAGTTAAAGGGACGCAATTGTCAGTTAAAGCAAAGCAGTGCCGTATCTCAAAAAATGGCCTGGTCAGGAAGGGGGCAAATCCTTCCAGGGCTGAAGTGGTTAATAAATGGTACCATTGGTAATGCACTAGGCTGATGCGCCCTTTTTTGTGATTTAGGCTCCAAGGAGCGTTCTCAAGATAGATGCTTCACCTTGAAGTGCTTTGAATCCTCAGGATGAAAAATGCTATAGAAGCACATAATACATTTAAGCATGAAATTATTTGGCTGTCCTTCTCCTGATATTCCAGGTCCGGTTCTCATCTCCAACATCACCAGTAACTGTAGCCGGCTGGGTGAGGAGACGGCGGTGAGCGTCCAGTTCTCTGGAGAAGAGAGCGCTGTGACCTGGGAGGTGGACGGGGAGCCTCTCCCTGAAAGATACCGGCTGATAGATGACAATAGGACTCTGATTATCCCCGGTGTGCAGAGAGACGACGCTGAGAGGAGATTCCGGGTCAGGATCACAAACCCGGTCAGTGAGGAGATCCGGGAATACCGGCTCATCAATGATACGATGTTCATCAGAATGCTGGAAGCAGAAGGTATTGGTGACTATGGGGGTCATGTTATATTCCATGTATGGGGGTGTTATAGATTGGGGGTCATCCTGTCTCCTCTTCTCTGGGGGGTATATGTGTGACACAATAGTAACATTGTATCTTGTTGTCTCTTCTCTGCTCTCCTGATGGAGGATTATACAAGTGAGATGTCACATGACCACCAACCATACAAACTGATACATTGTATATTTATTATTTGTTCTGTATTTCTTATTTGAAATCCTATTTACTCTCACAGGTTCTGATTCACATGGAAGGACAAGAGTGGGTCTGATTGCAGTAGTGTTGGTCCCAGTGGTGTTCTGCAGTATAGGATGGGTGAGTGGTCTTCTCTGCTCCTTTATAGTACAATATTATGATGATAATGAGAATAGTTATTTAGTGGATTTAGAGACAGAATGTTGTTTTCACCAGCTAGAATGTACTATAGTATGTAGTAGGGATGGACCAATACTGGTATCCGTATTGGTGCCAATACCGAGTATTTTCACAAGTGTACTTGTACTCGTGAAAATGCTCACAATACTGAAACCGATACTTTGCGGTGTGATTTGCGTCCATACAAAATGAATGGGCGCAATAGGCACTGCAAAATATTGCATGCGATTTGAACAGAAATGCGGTGCGATTCCTGTCCAAATTGCAAGCCTATTCCTGCACTGTGGAAAAAAGTTTAGCGCTAATAATGACTAAAATTCTAGTGAAAAAATTAACAAACTTAATATACAACACCACATGTGAAACTGATAGTGATAAATATACTAAATATAGTCCATATATCCTCCAATGAATGAGTAAGAATGGTGATAAGATCTGATCAACGCCAGAAATAAATTAAAGTAAATTAAAAAGTTCATGAAAAAGAAGTCCAGTGAGTAATTGAGTGAACAAAGTCCAACGGTGATTTCTAAATAGGAGATCCACCACCACGTATGACAAGGGGCTTACCGGATGGATTGGACCCAGAAGGGCATATACCCGCTAGGCCAATCAAGCTTGTATAAACGGTACACTTTACGGGGTACACCGCAGATGTCTCAATACCAGGTATCCTCGATAAGACCTCAGACAGAGAAATCCAGGGGTTCGCACCAGGTTATTTCTGGCGTTGATCAGATCTTATCACCATTCTTACTCATTCATTGGAGGATATATGGACTTTATTTAGTATATTTATCAGTTTCACATGTGGTGTTGTATATTAAGTTTGTTAATTTTTTCACTCGAATTTTAGTCATTATTAGCGCTACACTTTTTTCCACATTACTTTTTAGCAATTTGATCTTCTTTGCTGTGTTAGCTGCTCCATTTACATAGTATTAAATAGCGCAGTATTTTTTATTTTCTATTCCTGCACTGCTTCTCTGTGAACCCCGGCTTGTCATAGTGATCACACAGGAGCAGTGCGGGAAACCTCCCTGCATGACGGGTTCAGGGGCGGACTGACCATTCAAGCACTCGGGCATTGCCCGAGGGCCCCATGCCACTAGGGGGCCCCATCAGGGCTGCCAGGCTCAGTAAAACCAGGGACAGTATGTAAAAATCAGTTTTTTTTTACATCTGTCCCTGATATGTCTGATACCGACATGCTTTTCATGTGAAAATCTCGATATTTTAGCTGCCCCTCCTCTGCACTGCCTCCTGGCATGATGGCCATCTGTATGCCCGGGGGCCCCATAATCTTCTATTGCCCGGGGGCCCTATGAGTTGTGAGTCCGCCCCTGGGCGGGTTCCACCAGCTCCGGCTCCCATATGACTGTGGACAGCTACAGCTCCTCCTGCCTCTCTCATGGCTTTGTTTCCTCCGGCGGCTCTCCCCCAACCTCCAGCGGTTCAAACCATCTCTTTCTAGTGCTGACAGTACGGACTACAAGGATTCTAATTGGTCAGCGCTTTCACATGGAGGATGTTTGCCAATCAGAAGCCGTCTAGACCGTACTGTCAGGAGAGGAGAGAAAGTTGTGGTAAATTTCAAATCCCTGGTGAAGTGGCTTATCTTGACAGCGGTGGATCACAGAAATCTGGTTGGGGAGGAGGTCCAGTGATTAACTCGAACTGCTGGGGGCCAGGGAGAGAGAGAGAACACTGCGGGGGGGCCGGGGAGAGAGAGAACACTGCTGGGGGCCAGGGAGAGAGAGAACACTGCGGGGGGGCCGGGGAGAGAGAGAACACTGCGGGGGGCCGGGGAGAGAGAGAACACTGCTGGGGGCCGGGGAGAGAGAGAACACTGCTGGGGGCCGGGGAGAGAGAGAACACTGCGGGGGGCCGGGGAGAGAGAGAACACTGCGGGAGGCCGGGGAGAGAGAGAAAACTGCGGGGGGGCCGGGGAGAGAGAGAACACTGCGGGGGGCCGGGGAGAGAGAGAACACTGCGGGGGGCCGGGGAGAGAGAGAACACTGCTGGGGGCAGGGGAGAGAGAGAACACTGAGGGAGGCCGGGGAGAGAGAGAGAGAGAGAGAGAAAGAGAGAGAACACTGCGGGGGGCCAGGGAGAGAGAGAGAGAGAACACTGCGGGGGGCCAGGGAGAGAGAGAGAACACTGCTGGGGGCCAGGGAGAGAGAGAACACTGCGGGGGGGGGGGGGGCGGGGAGAGAGAGAACACTACAAAAACAATGGGTATGTGCAGCGCAAATAAAGTAATAAATGAAACAGTGATATGCAAATCACAACATATATATATATATATATATATATATATATATATATATATATATATATATATATATATATATATATAAAAAGTCCCAATAGTAAGACCAAGGTAGGTAGGGATAAAGTCTCTCGTGAAGAAGGTGAGTTTGAATCCTCTGCTGGTGAGCATGACAACAGAATCCTCCACCACACACACAATGGCCCGGATTCACATACATTGGCGCATATTTATGCCGGCGTAGTGTATCTAATATACGCTACGCCGAACCAGCGCAGAGAGGCAAGCACCGAATTCACGAAGCACCTGCCTCCCAAACTGCGCTGGGTTCCCTCGGCGTAAGCCGTCGTAGGTGGAAGTGGGCGTCAGCAATGCAAATGATGGGCCGAGCGCCATAAAGATACGAATAACGAACGGCACATGCGCCTTCCCGTAGACGAATCCCAGTGCGCATGCTCAGAATCACGTCAAAACAACTGCCTAAGATACGTTGAATCACTGCCTACGACGTGAACGTAACCTACGTAAAATATGATAGCTTGTGTTCCCTGGTGCAGCCATTTGCATGGATGCTGCTGACTTACACCTGCTTTATGGGGCATAACTTTACGCCGAAAGTACGACTTACACAACCCGCAGATATTATGTGCCGGGCGCAAGTACGTTCGTGAATCGGCGTATCTCCCTCATTTGCATATGTGAATAGGTAATCAATGGGAGCACCACTTGCGGCCAGCGTAAATATGCGCCCACGATACGCCGGCGTAGGAAAGTTACGTTGGTTGGATGAAGCCTATTTTCCGGCGTGTCTAGTTCTGTAGGCACGGCGCACAGATATAACGGCGCATATTTACACTTACGCGGCATATGTCGAGATACGTCGGCGTAAGTGCTTTGTGAATCCGGGCCTCTGTGCTCACCAGAAAAGATGGACCTCTCTGTGGGAGAAGGTCATGTGAGCATGTATCCAACAAAGGATAATACCAAATGATCCATGCAGTAGGAGTGTCTCCAAACAGGTGAGCAGCAAAACCAGGGCTGGCCTGCAGTGTCCGTGATCTCCACTAAAAGTTGTTGGGTGAAATCGCATTGGAATGCATGACCAAAAAATATATAAAGGAAACGATCTAAATGGCCTCCGTATGTTTATTTTAATAAAAGGAGGGGGACATATAAAAAGATATACGCTGATGGTAGCACAGGGATAAATCTAAAATATCGAACAAGCGTGGAAGCTGAATATATCAATCCAGCGGAGAGATGGCAGCGGGTGACATACGTGCATAAGCTCCTCTTCCTGTACGCGGCGTTATGTCCTGGTTGGACTTTGTACATTGTTTTTGTATTGTTTCTATAGGCTTGTGATTACCTATTTGTGTTCAGTTAGCATTTCATTTTGTTTATTCATATTGGTTGTTTGCGCTGATTGTTTTTCCAATTTTTACACAGAGAGAGAACACTGCGGGGGGGGCCGGGGAGAGAGAGAAGTGGGTGGTCATTTACTGGGGACAATCCTGGGGAATCTATGAGGACATTCAATGCCCCCACCTGACCTCTCATCCTGGATTTTCTATTCTCAGATTCTCAGAGGGAGCAGTAAAGTGATTCGGAAAGACTCAGAGAATGTATTTTTGCCCGCTGTCACCCAGAAAAGATCGGAGCACATTATTGGGGATTCTGGTACTGGAAGAGACGGAGGAGATCCGGTAACTTGTCGTTAAGGTTCCTCTATCGAGCTGGTTCCTGTAAGGACTGCGCAGGCGCAATCCTTGCCGACGGAAATCTCCGAACCTCAGCCGGCATCCAGGCTCATTCTTTAACAACCCCGTGGATTGGAGGATGTTAAAAAAAAGGGCCAGGAGGCCGATCGAGCCGTCTGAGCGAAGCGATGACGTGAGGCCGACTGGCCACTTTCCTCAAATTCCACGTCGCCCTGGATGCCGGCCGAGGTTCGAAGATTTCCGTTGGCAAGGATTGCGCCTGCAAAGTCCTTAAAGCAGTGGTCTCAAAGTGCCATTTGCGGCCCACGGACCAGTTATAAATGGCCCGCAGGCAGGGCGGAAGTGGGGGGAGCAAAGAGGAAGAAAAAATGTTTATTTATTTTTTGTGAGCTGGCGCCATCTGGTGGTGAGCCGTTGGTATTACAAGTTATTACCACCAGAAGTGAGCTGGCGGCATCTGGTGGTGGCCGTTGGTATTACAAGTTAAGCATTACAAGTTAAACAGCAATTCTAATGTCATTTTACACTATTTTCACTGCCATCTTCTTCCCTCTAATTAGAACCCCCAAACATTATATATATTTTTTATCCTAACACCCTAGAGAATAAAATGGCGATCGTTGCAATACTTTCTGTTACGCCGTATTTGCGCAGCGGTCTTACAAGCGCACTTTTTTGGGAAAAAATTACACTTTTTTTAATTAAAAAATAAGACAACAGTAAAGTTATCCCCATTTTTTTTAATATTATGAAAGATAATGTTACGCCGAGTAAATTCATACCCAAAATGTCACGCTTCAAAATTGCGTCTGCTTGTGGAATGCCGACAAACTTTTTTTACCCTTTAAAATCTTCATAGGCGACGTTTAAAAAAATCTACAGGTTGCATGTTTTAAGTTACAGAGGAGGTCTAGTGCTAGAATTATTGCTCTTGCTCTACCAATCGCGGCGATACCTCACATGTGTGGTTTGAACACCGTTTACATATGCGGGCGCTGCTCGCGTATGTGTTCGCTTCTGCGCGCAAGCTCGTCGGGACGGGGCGCGTTTTCTGGCTCCTAATTTTTTTAGCTGGCTCCTAGATTGCTGACACCAGTGCTGGGGGTTAATAATGTGTTCGCTGACACCAGTACTGTTGTTTTTGAAGTTTGAAAGTTTGCATGCGGCCCCCCATGGCATATGAAAACTTGTCTTGTGGCCCTCAGGTAATTTGAGTTTGAGACCCCTGCCTTAAAGGAACCAGCTCGTTAGCCGGAACCAGATCATCAGATCACCGGATCCAAATGCACAGTGACCTCGGATCTGTCACCATGCCAGGATTTCAGAGCCTCCCATACATTGTCTATAATGGGGACACTATAGATGACTGGGCCATGAATACACACAACTGATCTATGACCTCAGATCAACACCTGGGAGAAATCTTTATCATCTACATTTATTAGCAGCACATCACATTATAGATTGTGGCTTTAGGACATGCAATGGAGAAAAACAAAATGTGACATTCAATGTGTTTCCAGTCTTTGCTCCGCCTCTCCTCGCTATATGATTTCTATTATCTGTCGCACTTTTATCTCTGCACCTTCTGTGTGTGTGTTGTATGTCTTCCAAAGTTCCTGTAGGTGTCGCTGTGGGGTTGATTTTCTAAAACCGGAGAGTGCAATAGCTGGCGCAGCTCTGCATGGAAACCAATCGGCTTCCAGGTTTTATTGTCAAAGCTTCATTGAAGAAGCTGAAGTTAGAAGCTGATTGGCTACCATGCACAGCTGCACCAGATCTCTAGTTTTAGTAAATAAACCCCCTGTGTGTTCTTATATAAAGTGTACCTGTCCTCTAGGATTGCCACCTTTTCTTCAACCCGAACACATTAGCGGCCTGGGAGACCTTTGGGTGCCCCAAGGACAGTAGTAATGTGGTTTGCATAGCGTAACCACAGTGAACAGTGGGTGTGGCCTAGACATGTGGGGTTCGTTTCGTTCCGAATAAAAATGTGAATGAAAATTTAGATGTAACCGAATTTCCGAATTGGAATAGGACTGAATTAAAACAAATCCAAAATGAAGAAAAAAAATGCAGGCGGAATTCAAAATCGAATCGTTTTCCAATCTCCAAAGTGAATTAAATTGAATTCTATTCCTTTTATTTTCTAGTCTATTTTATTATTTTTGGAAATTGGAAAACTTTTTGAATTCGATTCAAAAACAAATTCCGAAAGCGGAATTAAACGAATGAAACTAATTTAACCACTTCCCGCCCAAGGACGTCATATGACGTCCTGGACTTTCAGTGGGGATATCTGAATGATGCCTGCATCTACAGGCATCATTCAGATATCCATCTCTTCAGCCAGCGATCCTTATGCACGGACGTCACAACATTTAACAGAGTACATATTGGCCTAAATATATGAGCGACGCAGCACCGTGTCGCAAAAAAATGCTCTGGTCAGAAAGGGGGGTAAATCTTCCGAGGCTGAAGTGGTTAAACAGGGACCTGGACAATGCCATACGCAGTGTGTGAAGGAGAGGGACTGTGTACTGTGACATGCTGTGTATACAGTGGGGGGTAGGCGCTACAACTTTTGCGCAAACCAGTCACTATACGCTTATTGCGATTTATTTTTATTTTTTTACCAAAAATATGTAGAAGATTACGTATCGGCCTAAACTGAGAAAATTATAATTTTTTTTTTAAGTTGGATATTTATTAAAAAGTAAAAAATATTGTGTTTTTTTTCAAAATTGTCGCTCTATTTTTGTTTATAGCACAAAAAATAAAAACCGCAGAGGTGATCAAATACCACCAAAAGAAAGCTGAAAAAAGGACGCCAATTTTGTTTGGAAACCACGTCGCACGACCGCGCAATTGTCAGTTAAAACGACGCAGTGCCGGAAGCTGAAATTTCGCCTGGGCAGGAAGGGGGTGTATGTGCACATTAGGCAAGTGGTTAAGGACCCAACCCTTCCTCACCTACTCAGGTATAGGTATATATATATAATATACACTCACATGTAAACTAAGCGCTACCTCTACAATGAGCTCCACACCTCATAGGCTGTGCTTAGGGTGACTGCCCTGTTTATATTTAATTGCAGACCCCTGGTGACTGTGGGGATTTTGGGTTATTTTATCTGTTTCGCTATGTTCTCATGAGTAAGGTTACACCAATTCTGTATATGTTCATGATGTTCAATCACCTTCTGTTTGTATAAAAATTGTGTATTAATACATATTCTTATAATAAAAATTTCATATGGAAAAAGAAATGTGATCATGAAATTTGTGTAAAAATAAAATGTACCGTATATGAAATTCAGATGTTCCCCGAATGAAGCCAATACATTTCAGCACCTTCAGTTTTCCTTCTGCGATACGGATTACCAGCCATAAAGAGAACATGTGCTGTGCAGAGTCAAAGCCAACTACAGCCTACAGATATCACAATGTGTCTAAACAAACCTTCAAATTGTTGCAAAACCTCTTATGTGCATATGGCCTCATGCACACGGGTCAGAACTTGGCAGAAACAATGCTGTATATGTATATATGTTTATGAGCAAATGATGTTGAGCAAAAATGCATTCTACTGACCGAGGATATACATTTACTCTAGCCCTTGTACTATAATTATGCTTAGATGCATGTGTTTGTGTTTATGCATTGCACACGTAAATTATAATCATAATCTCTTCTCTGAATCCTGTTTTGGTGCAATTTCTATGCCTCTTAACCTCCCTGGCGGTATGATTATTTCAGAAAAAGGGTGCTGAAAGCGGTACCATTATTTGCAAGGAAATTTGGCGTTTTATACTGTAGGCCTGTAATTCTTAGGAATAACTCACTTAAATCTGACCAAACAAGAGTCTAGTAGGCATCCCGGGTATGACATTTTTTTTAAAAACAAAATTATAAATTATAATAAATAATCATAAATAATTATAACAATTAATAATATAATTATAACAAAAATGATTCAATAATGTAATCAACTCAAAATCACTGAAATTTGCTCAGTTGCAGAATTGTCGCTGTCATTACTTTTATTTTTTTATGACGAATTTCCCCACAAATCGCTATCGCTCAATTCTGCAAGTGATTATAATTTATTATCGCTGTTTTCTAGCTGCTCTAAAACCATTTTTGACATAAAAAGACTCTTTTGGTTGCTATGGACAATCTACAGTTTGCAGGCAGAAAGAACAGTTTTTATTATATAAAAGTACATGTAGGACACTGGGCAGACCACTAGGGACAAGGGGGTGTGTATTTTTTACATACAGTACTGTAATCTATAAGATTACAGTATACTGTGTGTATTGTGTTTGTTTACCTTTTTGAATTTGGCGCCGTTCTCCGCTCCCGTGCGTCGTAACGTCGCAGGGAACGGAGATCGCGGCACAGGAGGACACTGTGTGAATCGAGCGAGGTACCGCTCGCTCACACAGCGCGGTGGCATCGCTGGATCCAGGACAAGGTAAGTAAACCAAGCCTGTGGATTCAGCGAGGCGAGCCCAAGTCTGACTCGGGGTTACCGATCGTAGCCAAAAAATCTCACCCAGAGTCAGACTCGGGGATATCGCCAGGGGGGTTAATGCTGCTTTTAAAATACTGAACTAAATGCCTGATGTGAATGGCCACATGCACTAACAAAGAACTGTGTTTAAAAGCAGGGCTGCTGTTAGAAATTACAGGTCCCCCATACAGTCTACCTGACGTGGCCCCCTGTGCCAAAATATCAAAACAATATTTTCACCAAAAATATGTAAAAAATCATTATTAGTGGACACAAACATTTTGTTACATAGTTACATAGTAACACTATGGCCTGGATTCACATACATTGGTGCATATTTATGTATCGAATATACGCTACGCCGACGCAGCGCAGAGAGGCAAGCACAGTATTCACAAAGCACTTGCCTCCCAAACTGCGCTGGGTTTCCTCGGCGTAAGCCGGCGTAGGTGGAAGTGGGCGTGAGCCATGCTAATGAGGCGTGACCCCATGCAAATGATGGGCCAAGCGCCATAGAAGTACTTAAAGCGAACGGCGCATGCGCCGTCCCCCCGGGGCCACATCCCAGTGCGCATGCTCAGAATCACGTCGAAACAACTGCCTAAGATACGTCGAATCACTGCCTACGACGTGAACGTAACCTACGCCCAGCCCTATTCATGTACTATGTAAATGACGTAAAATACGACGGCTGTGTTCCCTGGTCCATACCTTTGCATGACTTGCACCTCATATATGGGGAATAACTTTACGCCGGACGTACGACTTACGCAAACCGCGTATATTATGCGCCGGGCGCAAGTATGTTTGTGAATCGGCGTATCTTCCTCATTTGCATATGTGCATAGAAAATCAATGGGAGCGGCAAATGCGCCTAGCGTAAATATGCGCCCACGATACGACGGCGTAGGCAAGTTACGTTGGTCGTAGGAAGCCTATTTTTAGGCGTATCTCAGCTTGTGGGCACGGCGCATAGATACGACGGCGCATAGTTACACTTACGCAGCGTATCTCGAGATACGTGGGCGTAAGTGCTTTGTGAATCCGGGCCATAAATTCTATCTTCAAGTCAAAATAAACAAACAAATAATAATGCATATATTTTCACCAACTAATGCATGTATTTCACCATGTAATCCCCCTTCCTAGCACAAATATTTGCCCAAATCCCAAACCCCAGCTTAAATCCCACCCGAATCCCCCCTGCTAGCACAAATCTCCCTCACCCCAAAAAAATAGCCGGCCTAGCACATATCCACTTTCTTCTCAAACTTTCTATTCTAGCACAAATCTTCTCCCCACAAATCCCCCCAGCCAGCACAAATCTCCCCCAATCCTTCCTATATCCCTCCTGTCATAATAGAGTTCATCTATACAGCACATGAGAGAGGATCACTCTTACCGTAGATTGCATTGCACTGAACACACACACACACTGCCCCCTATCTCCTCCAAGGGCTGCTCACCTCTTGGCAGCAGGAAATGTAGATAGGGGGCAGTAATCAAACTGTGTGTGTACAGTCCAATGCAATCTTCAGTAACAGCAATCCTGTCTCATGTACTGTATAGACCAGCGCTCTTCTGACAGAAGGGGAAAACACAACACAGCGCACCTCCCGCTGGCTCTTTTCTCTCTGCCTATTTTTCTCTCATCTCTCCAGCCTCCAGGCTACCTCCTCCTTGTCCCGGTGATCTGCCGATATGGTTCCGGCTAACGAGAAAGTTCCTTTAACCACTTAACGCCCGCCGCACGACTATTTACGTCCGCAAAATGGCACGGACAGGCAGATGGGGGTCCTTGCCTTTCCGCGGGTCAGGGGTCCGATCGGGACCCCCCCCGCTGCGTGTGGCGGGCGGCTTACCTCGGGGAGCGATCCGGGACGACGGCGCGGCTATTCGTTTATAGCCGCTCCGACGCGATCGCTCCCCGGAGCTGAAGAACGGGGAGAGCCGTATGTAAACACGGCTTCCCCGTGCTTCACTGTGGCGGCGTATCGATCGAGTGATCCCTTTTATAGGGGAGACACAATCGATGACATCAGACCTACAGCCACACCCCCCTACAGTTGTAAACACACACTAGGTGATGCCTAACACGTTCAGCGCCCCCTGTGGTTAACTCCCAAACTGCAATTGTCATTTTCACAATAAAGAATGCAATTTAAATGCATTTTTTGCTGTGAAAATGACAATGGTCCCAAAAATGTGTCAAAATTGTCTGAAGTGTCCGCCATAATGTCGCAGTCACGAAACAAAATCGCTGATCGCCGCCATTAGTAGTAAAAAAAAAAATTTCATAAAAATGCAATAAAAATATCCCCTATTTTGTAAACGCTATAAATTTTGCGCAAAACAATCGATAAACGCTTATTGCGATTTTTTTTACCAAAAATAGGTAGAAGAATACGTATCGGCCTAAACTGAGGAAAAAAAAAATGTTATATATATTTTTGGGGGATATTTATTACAGCAAAAAGTAAAAAATATTGCATTTTTTTCTAAATTGTCGCTCTATTTTTGTTTATAGCGCAAAAAAAAAAACCGGGGGGAAAAAAGGACGCCAATATTGTTTGGGAGCCACGTCGCATGAACGCGCAATTGTCTGTTAAAGCGACACAGTGCAGAATCGCAAAACCTGGCCTGGGCATTTAGCTGCCTAAAGGTCCGGGGCTTAAGTGGTTAAGGACTGCGCAGGCGCAAACTTGCCGACAGAAATCTCCGAACCTCGGCCGGCATCCAGGGCGACGTGGATTTTGAGGAAAGTGGCCAGTCGCTCCGCTCGCTCGGCCTCCTGGCTCTTTTTTTAACATCCTCCAATCCACGGGGATGTTAAAGAATGAGCCTGGATGCCGGCCGAGGTTCGGAGATTTCCGTCAGCAAGGATTGCGCCTGCGCAGTCCTTGAAGGAACTTTCTGGTTAGGGGAACCTTAACGACAAGTCACCGGCTGTGAGTGCAGGCGGGGAAAGGAGCTCAGTGGCGGCCGGCTAGGGGGGCAGAACTAAAATCTGGGTGGGCACAACCCACCTCAGCATCCCCCTAAATCCAGCCCTGTGTGTCTCTCACCCAGCAGCTGAAAGCCGGCAGGAGGGAGAAGGGTAGAAACTGCTTTCAGTTGCTGGGTGAGAGAAACGAAGGGCATTGTCCTGTCATCGTTCCTTCTCTGCTCCACCGATCCTCCTGCTGTCCGGGTTCCCCCGTTTATTTTAGAGCGGGGTTAACCTTAAAATCCATACCAGAGCTAAGGGGTTAAAATAAAAGTTCCCTGGGCCCCATCAATTCATCAGGAGGGGCCAGAGACAGAGAGAGGACTGGATACTTATTCATGGTAGCAGGTAGAGTAATCCTCAATGTCCTAGATCCCAACAATTACATTAAAATTGAACTCTGGGCAACTAACCCTGCATTGCAAGGGTTAATTGGTCACTTTGGTTTAGGACAGGGGGTTTCCAAACTTTCTAAACAAAGGGCCAGTTTACTGTCCTTTAGATTTTAGAGTGGCTGGACTGTGGCCAACAGGAACAGATTTTTTTTCTGGTTTCGGCAAGAATAATATTTTAGCTCAGTTTGTTATTTTGTTTATTTTTAATTAGTTACAATGTTTCCAGTTATCATCCAGTGACTTTCACAGGTTTGTAGTGAGGGCTCCCTCCAGTGGTCATTCTCTGCATTTACTTTATAGTGTCAGGCTGCATTCACACCTGAGCGTCGGTCGTTCGGCGTTTTTTTTGGCGTTTTTTTCCGGCGTTTTGTTGCGCGTATTCATGCTTATTTGCGCGTTTGCATACAGCGTTGTCCGACGTTTTTGTACTTTGACGTTTTTTATTTGTGAGCGTCGCGCTACAGGCGACAAAACGCCTAGGTGTGAATGGGCTCTTAGTCTTATTATTTGCTGGTATTTATTATTTCTACAAATACATGTGAAACTTGAAAAATTCGAATATTGTGCAAAAAAAGTTCATTTATTTCACTAATGCAACTTAAAAGGTGAAAGTAATATATGAGAGAGACTCATTACATGCAAAGCAAGATGGTTCAAGCCGTGATTTGTCATAATTGTGATGATTGTGGCTTACAGCTCATGAAAACCCCAAATCCACAAAAGATTGGAATATTACATGCAATCAATAAAACAAAGATTGTACATAGAACAATATCGGACCTCTGAAAAGTAGAAGCATGCATATGTACTCAGTACTTGGTTTGGGCCCCTCAGTACTTGGTTTGGGCCCATCAGTACTTGGTTTGGGCCCCTCAGTACTTGGTTTGGGCCCCTCAATGCGGCGTGGCATGGAAGCGATCAGCCTGTGGCACTGCTGAGGTGTTATGGAAGACCAGGATGCTTCAATAGCGGCCTTCAGCTCTTCTGAATTGTTCGGTCTCATGTCTCTCACCTTTCTCTTGGCAATGCCCCATAGATTCTCTATCACAGATTCTAGATGGGGTTCAGGTCAGACGAGTTTGCTGGCCAATCAAGCACAGTAATCCCACGGTCATGTGACCAGGTTTTGGTGCTTTTGGCAGTGTGGGGGAGGTGTCAAATCCTGCTGGAAAATTAAGTCTGCATCCCCATAGAGCTTGTCTGCGGAAGGAAGCATTAAGGGCTCCAAGATCTCCTGGTAGACGGTTGCGGTGACCCCGGACTTAATGAAGCACAGTGGACCAACACCAGCAGGTGACACAGCTCCCCAAATCATCACAGACTGTGGAAACTTCACACTGGACTTCAAGCATCTTGCAGTGTGTGCCTCTCCATTCTTCCTCCATACTCTGGCTCCTTGGTTTCCTCCATTCTTCCTCCATACTCCGGCTCCTTGGTTTCCTCCATTCTTCCTCCATACTCCGGCTCTTTGGTTTCCTCCATTCTTCCTCCATACTCCGGCTCCTTGGTTTCCTCCATTCTTCCTCCATACTCCGGCTCCTTGGTTTTCTCCATTCTTCCTCCATACTCCGGCTCCTTGGTTTCCTCTATTCTTCCTCCATACTCCGGCTCCTTGGTTTCCTCCATTCTTCCTCCATACACCGTGTGACGGTATTAGAATGATATCCCCGTCAAAGTCTTCCCTTCTCCCCATAAAAGAACATCCCATCCTGGAATCGCCATAATAAGCCACACATGAGTCAGCGCTTACTGCTGGAACAAGACACTTTAATGGCAGCTTGCTGCTGGTATATATACAGTTTTCAAGCTAAATCCTCAATCAAGGAACAATGAAATCTCCACCCCCTTCTCACACACACTGGGGCTTCCATACAGATCATAGGCAGACATTTCGGAGCCGACCTGAAAACACATTTTCTTTAGATAATGGCATCAGTGAAGGTAATTACTAGTTGTACAGAATACATTATCTAGACAGCTTGGCCCCGCATATAGAAGAGATAATTACCACAATGAAGCAATCAGAATAATTAACATGAGTCACTTCTAATCACAGTAAACAGTAACCACAGGGCTCCTTCACACACACAATTACCCTTTGAAATAGGACTGGCTGAGGAAGGGTCATTAACATTTCAAAAGCCTGTTACACTTAACACACACACACAATATTACTTAGCAGGGAGAATTTAAACTGAAGCATCCTTCACAATGGCCCCCCTTTTTCTCCCTGCTCCGGCAACCCGGTTGGACCTTCCCTGGTCCAGTAGGGTTGACGGGTTCAGAGCTTTTAGTCCGAGGTTAACTCCGTTTGGCGTGACTGACCTCCCTTGGCAACTGCTTCAGACTCAGGTGTGCCACCGGGTCGTCAGATCACACGCCGGTCAGTCCCCAAGTCTTTGTGCGATCTGCAGAGTCACCAGAAGTCAGTGTGAAGACGGCGAATGGGTCTGTGCGCCGCCGTCTAGGTGTCCCGCTATGGGAGGGGCAGGTTATGGCTCTGAAGTGACAATCACAGGAGATTCATAAAAAAAAAAAAAAAAAGTTATATTTGTTGAAATGCTGTAGCACTGGTGCTCAGAGTCCGGGGGGGGGGATCAGTGCCCCATAGGGTCAGCCACCCCCTGCTCCCTCCGCAGCCGCCAGTTCTCCTCTTTGAGCTTCTCCAGCTCCATCTCCAGTTCATGGAGCCTGGGGGGGTCAGCCTGCTGTGACCTCAGGTGGTTGTTCTCCTCCTCCATGCGGCTTATGAACTCCTCCAGCTCCATGTACTCACGGATCAGCTCCTGCTTGCTCATGTCCTGTAGGCTTTCCACGTGGTCCTTCATCATCAGGAACTGGGTGGTGGTGTAAGGGGCCACCGGTGGGCCCTTGGCGAACATCTCGGCCCGCATCTGGGACGCCCGCTGCGACTCCCTCTCCTCCAGTCGCTTCTTCTCCTCCCAGGTCAGCTTGTTATACGGCTTCCAGGACCTCTTCTTCTTGGAGGGTGGCCGGCGGTGCCTCTTTCTGCCCAGCTTCCTCCAGGGCCCCTCCGGCTCATGGCTGTCGCCCATGATCAGCTGACAATGGTGTTCCCTGTTGTCCGTAATAACAGATTGTACCATGAGGGCTTCATAAGGGGTGCCCAATGGTTCTTCCTGACCCAGCTCCTGGGGATCCCAAGCCGAGTCTACACAATGGGCTGCTGCTGGTGGGCGGTACCCAGGTTGAGACCAATTTGACCTGGTGTTGTCATTCATGGGGCAATTCTGCTTGAAGTGACCCAGCTGTTTGCACCGGAAGCAGTGTTGTTCGTTGTCCTCCTGGCGTGGATAGCGAGGGCTAGATGTCACCGGTCTGTTAGGAGGTTGGTATCTAGCGGCTGGTGGGTGTGAAGGCGCCGTTGGTCGTGGAGGTTGTACCCGTGGTGTGACCTGGTTTGTCTTGCGAGTATCAGCATATTCATCCGCCAACTTTGCAGCCTCTGGTAGAGTCATGGGCCTGTGATCTCTCACCCAGTCTTTGACATCCGTCTGGATGTGATTGTAAAATTGCTCCAGGAGCATTAGTTGCAAAATGTCCTCTGCGGTGGTGGCCTGGCTGCTGTTAACCCAGTTAGAGGCCGACAGGGACAACTGGCATGCCCATTCCGCGTAAGAGTCTTTCGTGGTTTTGCGTGAGTCCCTGAACTTCTGTCGGTGGGACTCTGGGGTTACTGCATAACGAGCCAGGAGCGCTTCTTTAACCCGGGCGTAGCTATGGATATCCTGATCTGGCACGGTCCGGAAAGCATCAGAAGCTTTGCCTGACAGTTTGCCTGACAATATTGCAACCCACTCTCCTCTAGCTATTCGGTGCAGGTTACATTGTCGCTCAAAATCTGCCAGGTAGTTATCAATTTCACAGTCTTTTTCATCAAAAGCTTTAAAAGCGCTAAACGGAATCTTCCTTGCGTCTGCTGTGCTGTACTCACTGTTTGGAGAATGTGCGGCTGCTTGTTGGACTGCTGCCAGTTTTAACTGTAGTTCTACGTCTCTTATTTCTTTAGCCTTCTGTAGCTTTGCGTCTCTTATTTGTTTAGCCTCCTCTGCTAACAGGTCCATCACTCTCAGCACTACATCCGCCGTTGGGTTCGGACCGAACCATGCTAGCTTCTCTCTCATTACTTTGTTGGCTGGTGATTCCTCCTCCTGAATCACTGGTGTCTCCATCTCTTGTACTGCTGGCGTTGCTGCAACCAAGTTCTCCTGGTCTAGCTCCATTAATTCTGCTATGATGACCCGCTTGGTTTTGTTGCTAGCAATCCTTCCATGAACTTCCAGTAGTTCTTTCAGTGTATTTCTTTTAAGCAGGGTGTACCAGGCTTCCATTCACTGTTCCCAGTGTCTGCTTGGAATCCGGGTGTAAAGGAGAGTAGAAGGGAAAATCCCGCTGCTGCCAACCATTTGTGACGGTATTAGAATGATATCCCCGTCAAAGTCTTTCCTTCTCCCCATAAAAGAACATCCCATCCTGGAATCGCCATAATAAGCCACACATGAGTCAGCGCTTACTGCTGGAACAAGACACTTTAATGGCAGCTTGCTGCTGGTATATATACAGTTTTCAAGCTAAATCCTCAATCAAGGAACAATAAAATCTCCACCCCCTTCTCACACACACTGGGGGCTTCCATACAGATCATAGGCAGACATTTCGGAGCCGACCTGAAAGCACATTTTCTTTAGATAATGACATCAGTGAAGGTAATTACTAGTTGTACAGAATACATTATCTAGACAGCTTGGCCCCGCATATAGAAGGGATAATTACCACAATGAAGCAATCAGAATAATTAACATGAGTCACTTCTAATCACAGTAAACAGTAACCACAGGGCTCCTTCACACACACAATTACCCTTTGAAATAGGACTGGCTGAGGAAGGGTCATTAACATTTCAAAAGCCTGTTACACTTAACACACACACAATATTACTTAGCAGGGAGAATTTAAACTGAAGCATCCTTCACACACCGGCTCCTTGGTTTCCTCCATTCTTCCTCCATACTCCAGCTCCTTGGTTTCCTCCATTCTTCCTCCATACTCCGGCTCCTTGGTTTCCTCCATTCTTCCTCCATACTCCGGCTTCTTGGTTTCCTCCATTCTTCCTCCATACTCCGGCTTCTTGGTTTCCTCCATTCTTCCTCCATACTCCGGCTCCTTGGTTTCCTCCATTCTTCCTCCATACTCCGGCTCCTTGGTTTCCTCCATTCTTCCTCCATACTCCGGCTCCTTGGTTTCCTCCATTCTTCCTCCATACTCCGGCTCCTTGGTTTCCAAATGAGATGCAAAATTTGCTCTCATCAGAAAAGAGGACTTTGGACCCCTGAGCACCAGACCAGGTGTGTTTTTCTTTAGTCCAGGTAAGACACTTCTGACGTTGTTTGTTGGTCAGGAGTGAGGTGACAAGAGGAATACGACATTTGAAGCCCATGTCCAGGATCCGTCTGTGTGTGGCGCTCTTGATGCTCTGACTCCAGCCTCAGTCCACTCCTTGTGAAAGTCCCCAACACTTTTGAATGGCCTTTTCCTGACAATCCTCTCCAGGCTGCGCTCATCCCTGCTGCTTGTGCACCTTTTTCTTCCACACTTTCCCTTCCACATAACTTTCTAATTAATGTGCTTGGATACATGACTTTGGGAACATCCAACTTCTTTTGCAATTACCTTTTGAGGCTTTCCCTCCTTATGGAGGGTGTCAATAATGGTTTTCTGCACAACTGTCAGGTCAGCAGTCTTTCCCATGATTGTGATTCCGACTGAACCAGACTGAGAGACCATTTAAAGGCTCAGGAACCCTTTGTAGGTGTTATGGCTTAATTAGCTGATTAGAGGGAGACACTCTGAGCCTAGAATATTGCACCTTTTCACAATATTCTAATTTTCTGAGATTGTGGATTTGGGGTTTTCATGAGCTGTAAGCCACAATCATCACAATGATGACAAATCACGGCTTGAACACTCTTGCTTTGCGTGTAATGAGTCTCTCTCATATATTACTTTCACCATTTAAGTTGCATTAGTGAAATAAATGAACTTTTGCACGATATTCAAATTTTTCGAATTTCACCTGTATAGACATCATATGTTTTTTTTTTTACAGTTTTTCAAATTAAAATACAACTGTTTTAGCGGTTAGTTTCCAGCAATTTCAGGGTCATTTAACCCACTTCAGGTCTCTATATATTCTATATTGGTCAGAAAAATGTTTTAACCACAGATGGATAACAACACATGATCTGGCTTCTGCAACTCATTGAGGGGGTTATCCATGAACTAAAAATCAGTAGCCCACACTCCATGGCCTGTGGTGGGTAAGGCCTTGTACACACCAGCGGATCTGTCCGCTGAAAACGGTCCACCGGATTGTTTTCATCGGACATGTCCGCTGCGTCCGCTGCCGGATTTCTGTCTGATGGTTGTACACACCATCAGACAGAAATCCGCGCGGACACAATACGCGGTGACGTGGCCGCGCCGTCGCTGCGACGATGACGCGGCGACGTGTGCGGCCCTGGAGGGTCAATGCTTCCACGCATGCGTCGAATCACTTTGATGCATGCGAGGGCTTTTGGCGGATCGGAGGACATGTCCGGTGAGTCTGTACAGACGACCGAACATGTCCGATGGACAGGCTTCCAGCGGACATGTTTCTTAGCATGCTAAGAAACATTTGTCCGCTGGAAACTGTCCGATCCGCCGGACAATTGTCCGGTCGGCTGTACACACGACCGAACATGTCTGCTGAAACTGGTCCGTCGTAAGGGCACTACGTTAGTGGGGGAATGAGAGAGGTAAGTTGCTCTCATTCCTAATTGTGTTAAATTTGGCTATCGCCAAATCTGGATTGTTCTGTGGGTCAGACTGCGTTCTAGGGATGCGGTGCCATCCCTGGGCGGCAGGTGGCGCCAGAGGGATCCTCAGCAGCCAATTAGAGGAGTTTTCCCTCCCGGGGCATGCTGGGGAGGAGTATTTCTGTGGTGGAAGCCGTTGTTCTGGGTTCTTCGCGGGTTCCTGGTTCCAGGTGCTGCACCCACCCTTAGGGTGTGCGCACATCGCGGGCCCCGTCACTATGGCCTACCTGGCCTGGGGTCGCGCGCTACGCGGAGTTCCAGACTCTGGGCCCTCCTGGCCTGGAGCAACTGACGCAACTAAGGGGCCCCAGTGACTTACTGGGTCCCCCTTCTACTGAGGAGATCCAAGCTGTGTGCTGTTTGGTGGGGGATCGGCTTGAGGAGAACCCGGAGGCAGGTTATCCAAAAAGGCTTGAACGAACCATCGGGGATCTGGTGACCGGGACATTGACAGATACACTTCTACTGTCAACCGGTGACCCTAATGTTATTTACTGGGAGGATCAATTCAACCATTCAGCTCACCCAAGTTCTAGGCCTGTGGCAGAGGCCTGTTCCTCCCAGCAACCTTTAAGTGGCACTTTGGCTGCCAGGCCTGTGGCAGGGGTCTGTCCGGGGGCACTTCACCCACTCTGGCTGGAGTGGCGACTAACTGTACTACTACAGAAAGCAGGATTGCTCTTCTTCATCCAAGCCTTCATCAACCTTTTCTGTCTACCTCACGTTGATGTTGGTCGTGTTGGGCCGAGAAATAAAGCATTCAGAAAACCCTATGTACAAACTGGACATTCGTTTATTGCTCTACTCACTACCTTCACCCCTAGACAACACTTAGAGGTAACTCAATACGCCGATCCCAAAACAATCAGCGGCTCCTGAGGGGGGGGGGGAGCGCTACATTGTTATCTGAAATAAAATCACATCAAGTGGGGTGTTAATGTTTTTTTTTTAAATAACAAACATGTTATACTAACCTCTGTGTGAGGGTTTTGCACAGAATGATCCCGATCCTGCTTTTCTGGGGTCCCCCAGTGGCACCCCTAGCCCCTCTTTTTCATTAGATGCCCCCACGGAAAGCCGCTTGTGCATGCGGGTGCCCTCCCGAGTCCGGCTGCTGCGTCTATTGACACAGCCCCCCGGCTCCCATGTCACTGGATTTGATTGACAGGAGTGGGAGCCAATGGCTCTTGCTGCTATCATTCTATCCACTGAGGAAAAAACAGCAGCTGGAGTTGCTGGGCTCTTGCTCGTTGCTGGGACGATCGGGTTCTGGTAAGAAAAAGGGGGGCAACTGCAGAGCAGAAGGTTTTTTACCTTAATGTATAAAATGCATTGAAGTGAAAAACCATGAGACTTTACAACTTCTTTGAAAAATTATCCATCCTGGGTATGTAAACACGGCTTCCCCGTGCTTCACTGTGGCGGCTGCATCGATCGAGTGATCCCTTTTATAGGGAGACTCGATCGATGACATCAGTCCTACAGCCACACCCCCCTACAGTTGTAAACAGACACTAGGTGAACACTAATTCCTACAGCGCCCCCTGTGGTTAACTCCCAAACTGCAACTGTCATTTTCACAATAAACAATGCAATTTAAATGCATTTTTTGCTGTGAAAATGACAATGGTCCCAAAAATGTGTCAAAATTGTCCGAAGTGTCCGCCATAATGTCACAGTCACGAAAAAAATCGCTGATCGCCGCCATTAATAGTAAAAAAAAAAAAAAAGACGGGCATTCCGTCACATCCCGTCTGTCGCCCGTTGTGTGCTGGAAATACTCGGCTCCTAGCACACAGCGTGTGAGCCAATCGGCGGGCGCAGCGCGACTCGCGCATGCGCCGTAGGGAACCGGGCAGTGAAGCCGCAGCGCTTCACTTCCTGGTTCCCTCAGCGTGGATGGCGGGGGGAGCAGCAGAGTGACGAGCGATCGCTCGTGCTCTGCTGCGATCGGCGCTGGACTCCAGGACAGGTAAGTGCCCTAATATTAAAAGTCAGCAGCTGCAGTATTTGTAGCTGCTGGCTTTTAATATTTTGTTCCCGTGGCACATCCGCTTTAAGTCTGGTGTGCCGATTGGCGCACAACCAGACAAACCCGTTCTTCGTCGACACAAAGGAATGCACGAGGTCAGAGGCGGCTCTAGACTTTGTGAGGCCTTAGGCAAAACTTAGACATGAGGCCACAATCACGCCCATAATGGGAAAAATATTATAAAAACTATAAAAATGAACTGTATAAATGCATATATTAACTTCATACAGGAGACGGTCAGAGATTGTGTGGCCATGATACAGGAGACGTTCAGAGACTGTGCAGACAATGATACAGGAGACGCTCAGAGATTGTGTGGCCATGATACAGGAGACGTTCAGAGACTGTGCAGACAATGATACAGGAGACGTTCAGAGACTGTGCAGACAATGATACAGGAGACGTTCAGAGACTGTGCAGACAATGATACAGGAGACGTTCAGAGACTGTGCAGACAATGATGCAGGAGACGCTCAGAGACTGTGCAGACAATGATACAGGAGACGGTTTTATTATGGTAAAGACAAGCGAACTCTTACCTGGCTTACACGGTATGAAAAGTTGGAGCCGCAGACAGGATGCTGACAGACAATCACGCCACAAAGATGCAGGAGATGGTGAGAGACTGTGTGGAAAATGATACAGGAGATGGTCAGAGACTGTGCAGCCAATGATACAGGAGACGGTCAGAGACTGTGCAGCCATGAGCATAATTGATAACTTATCAGTGTAATGCTTCTTCATCGTCAGCAGGTTTAGGGAGAGGGTAAATAACACTTCTGTATTACTTAACTGTAATAGAGAAGGTGGTACTGGTGCACCATTCTGGGTGTACTGTCTGGGAGAGGAATAGTAATCACAAAAATAGCTGCACAGAATTATAAATCTTTTGGTAGAGGAAACATTTCACATATGTGTGTTTGAATAGATGTTTGCTTAGGGTTCATTTTGAAAGCAGAACTGAAGCAAGATAAATAATTAAAAAACAAATAAAAAAAATAAGCCCTCCAGTTTGAACAACAGCCAGCCAGCCTCATTCAACTGGAATCTACATGCCCACAGCCTGTCATTCAACAAGTAAGGAGTAGGGCACAATGATGATCCCATCCAGTGGCAGCTGGTGCTCCAAATTTTTTGGGGGGCACAAACAAACTGAAAAAAAAAAACATCAATTGCAGCCTCACTGTGCCCATCAAACACAGCCACTGTGCCCATCAATTGCAGCCACTGTGCCATCAAACGCAGCCACTGTGCACATGAAACGCAGCCACTGTGCCCATCAAACGCAGCCACTGTGCCCATCAAACACAGCCACTGTGTCATCAAACGCAGCCACTGTGTCATCAAACGCAGCCACCGTGCCCATCAAACGCAGCTACTGAAAAAAAACATCAATTGCAGACTCACTGTGCCCATCAAACACAGCCACTGTGCCCATCAATTGCAGCCACTGTGCCATCAAACGCAGCCACTGTGCACATGAAACGCAGCCACTGTGCCCATCAAACGCAGCCACTGTGCCCATCAAACGCAGCCACTGTGTCATCAAACGCAGCCACTGTGCCCATCAAACGCAGCCACCGTGCCATCAAATGCAGCCACCGTGCCATCAAATGCAGCCACTGTGCCCATCAAACGCTGCCACTGTGCCCATCAAAAGTTGCCACTGTGACAAGGTACACTACAGACAATGATGATGAGACCAATTAAAATTATTTATTTGAGAAAAGAAGCACTTATCATGAATGAAGAAACAAACTTCTCCAACAGAATACATATTAGCCCATGCAGATTGCAGAGATAATATGGTATTTAAAGCGGGGGTTCACCCAAAAATACATTTTTAACATTACATTCAGCCGAGTTGTCCTAATGACAATCGGCTGTTTTTTTTTTTTTTTTCCCCGTACATACCGTATTTTCACCGCCGCTTCCCGGGTATGTCGTCTGCGGGACTGGGCGTTCCTATCTGATTGACACGCTTCCGACCGTCGCATACAGCGCGTCATATATATATATAATTTTATATAACAGAACACCTTCTGCTCCTCACCAGCTTGGTGACTTGGTCCTCCTCCACGACTAAAGGCAGCAGGACTCTGAGGGAG
Source organism: Rana temporaria (assembly GCF_905171775.1). Classification (NCBI taxonomy): domain Eukaryota; kingdom Metazoa; phylum Chordata; class Amphibia; order Anura; family Ranidae; genus Rana; species Rana temporaria. Next base: position 534,440,794 of record NC_053490.1, on the reverse strand, counting down.
AAGCAACTTCTATCTCTCCCGCTCTCTCTGAGTCTGCCCTGCAGTGCAATCTGGGAGTTGTAGTCTCTCTGCAGAGCACAGTCACCATACGGCCAAGTTGAAGTCTGTGTGCCTGTGCTCTGTGGGAGAACTACAACTCCCGCCATGCACTGGGGCCGCCATCGCCGATTTTAGGTGGAGCCTGGGAGCCAGGCAGCCTGCTATTGGACGCAGGCAGCCTGAGCCTTCCCACCATCCACCCCAGGAATGATCGCATTGTCACTTGTTCGCCCGCCTCGTCTGCCGCCGTGGATCGCGGCGGTGGCTCAGCTCCCTCAGTCTGCGGCTATGTGCAGCCCCGCGCCAGCCACCCGCTCACCCCGCCACTTGCGAGTCCCTGTCTGTACGGCACTGTGCACAACAATATGACACAAGTCACACAACACCTTAAAGGCAAATTAGGCGACGGCGAGGCTTTTTCTGTGGGCGAGGCCTAAGGCAATCGTCTAATTTGCCTAATTATAGAGCCGCCTCTGCACGAGGTGACGTCAGCGCATCGCTCCGTGTATTCCTTCGTGTCCAAATAGAACGGGGTTTGTCTGGTTGTGCGCCGGCTGGCACACCAGACTTAACTGCTTGCCGACCGCGCACCGCCGTTCTACGTCGGCAAGCTGGCTCTCCTGGGCGAGAGCACGTCATTCTACGTCGGCTCTTTTAGCCGCCACTAGGGCATACTTAACCCCTTCCCCGCCCCCTAGTGTTAACCCCTTCACTGCCAGTGGCATTTTTATAGTAATCCAATGCATTTTTATAGCACTGATCGCTATAAAAATGCCAATGGTCCCAAAAATGTGTCAGAAGTGTCCGAAGTGTCCGCCATAATGTCGCAATACCGAAAAAAAATCGCTGATCGCCGCCATTACTAGTAAAAAAAAAATATTAATAAAAATGACATAAAAATACCCCTGTAAACGCTATAACTTTTGCGCAAACCAATCATAAACGCGATTTTTTTTTACGAAAAATAGGTAGAAGAATACGTATCGGCCTAAACTGAGAAAAAAAAATGTTTTTTTATATATTTTTGGGGGATATTTATTATGGCAAAAAGTAAAAAATATTAATTTTTTTCAAAATTGTCGCTATACTTTTGTTTATAGCGCAAAAAATAAAAACCGCAGAGGTGATCAAATACCACCAAAAGAAAGCTCTATTTGTGGGAAAAAAAGGGCGCCAATTTTGTTTGGGAGCCACGTCGCACGACCGCGCAATTGTCTGTTAAAGCGACACAGTCCCAAATCGCAAAAAGTACTCTGGTCTTTGGGCAGCAATATGGTCCGGGGGGTAAGTGGTTAAGCAAACTGTTTTATTCGGTAGACATGTGCATTCGTTTTCGCCCGAATTTCAGGTATTTTCGTTATCGTTTTAACAAACGAAAACGAACGTGCAGAATCCGAAATCCGAAAGATCCGACATAAAAAAAATGCTTTATTTACGTTTTCGTTGCTACAACAGTTTGATATAGATAGGAGATTCAACATGACGGATCTGTGTCTATCGAACCTGCGGTCAATTAACTCTATTAGTCCGAGATTATTCTACATAGAGAGGAAAGATTCGACATTATAGAGACAGTGTTGGGGAAGACCATTCGACATGAATGATGAAGATTCGACAAAGCAACGAAAAACATACAAACGTCGAATCTGTCATTGAAGGCTTATGGTGTCTGTTGAAAGTTCTAAGAAGATTCGACAAGCAGCTAAACTGTACGACGCCGCGATCGTACATTTCCAGTCAAATGCTCGGCCCATAGGCTATAGAAGAATTTGAATGTTGGTTGACTAGCAATAATAATTTATAAATATAATTATTACTAGTGTCATACAACATTAGAATTCTTCTATAGCTTGTAGGCGGAACATTTGACCGGAAATGTACGATCGCTCCATCCAATCTTTTAGCTGCTCCGTTGAACCTTCTTAGAACATTTGACAGACACCATGAGCCTTCAATGACAGATTCGACCTAAATTCATTCAGATTTTTGGACGAATGCATTTTTTAACCACTTAAGGACCGCCTACCAACGATATATGTCGGCAGAATGGCACGGCTGGGCACAGGCACTTTGCCTTTAACCTCCCTGGCGGTATCCCCGAGCGTGACTCGGGGTGGGTTTTTCTTGCTGCGATCGGTATCCCCGAGTCACGCTCGGGGTAGACATGCAGAGCCTGCAGCGTGCGCTGGCTTACCTTCTCCTGGATCCAGCGATGTCACCACGCTGTGTGAGCGAGCGGGACCTCGCTCGATTCACACAGCGTCCTCCTGTGCCGCCGATCTCCGTTCCCTGCGACGTTACGACGCACGGGAGCGGAGATCGGCGCCAAATTCAAAAAAGTAAACAAACACAATACATACAGTATACTGTAATCTTATAGATTACAGTACTGTATGTAAAAAAAACACTCCCCCCCCCCTTGTCCCTAGTGGTCTGCCCAGTGCCCTACATGTCATTTTATATAATAAAAACCTTTATTTCTGCCTGAAAACTGTAGATTGTCCATAGCAACCAAAAGTGTCTTTTTATGTCAAAAATAGTTTTAGATCAGCTAGAAAACAGCGATAATAAATTATAATCACTTGCAGAATTGTGCGATAGCGATTTGCGGGGAAATTCGTCATAAAAAAAAAAATAATGACAGCAACAATTCTGCAACTGAAAAAATTTCAGTGATTTTGATTTGATTACATTATTGAATAATTTTTATTTTAATTATATTATTACTTGCTATAATTATTTATAATTATTTATTATATTATAATTTTAAATTCTGTTTTTAAAAAAATGTCATACCCGGGATGCCTATTAGACTCTTGTTTGGACAGATTTAAGTGAGTTATTCCTAAGAATTACAGGCCTACAGTATAAAACACCAAATTTCCTTGCAAATAATTGTACCGCTTTCAGCATGTTTTTTCAGACAGAATCATACCGCCAGGGAGTTTAAGAGCCCAGCCGTGGGTCGCGCACGCACGCGACCCGGTCCTAAGCTCCGTGACCGCGGCCGCAGGACTGGCAGACCCGATCGCTGCCGGTGTCCTGCGATCAGTGGCGGCCCGTCCATAGGGGGCGCATGGGCGCCGCCCCCCCTCTCCCCAAAGCCAGTAAAAAAAAAAAAAAAAAAAAAATGAAAAAATTTTTTTTTTTGGGCCCTTTAAGAAAAAAAAAAGGTCCTTTAAGACGGTGCATGTTCAGGGTGAGCGCCGGTCAAAGACTCAGAGCACTGCTATAGCATCATTGAAGCGTCATGCCAATGCAGCAGGCAAGACGCTTCATTTGCAGTTTTTTTTTAAGCTCTGTGGCTATGTGCTGTGCGCCATGAGCCAATCACTCTCCAGTGTCTCCACTCTCCTCTCTAATTGGGTCCTGCTGCTTCCTCACTGCAGAAGGAAATGGGCGGTGCTTTCCCCAGGGCAGTGTTACTGTCGGTTTTGACTCCAGGAGGACTAAGGTAATTAACTTGATTAAAAACACTTTATTTGTCTCATTGTCTGTCCTGTCCACCCCATCATGTCCACCACCTTATGCTGTATGCTCAGCCTGTACTGTGATCGGACTGAGAGAGGACAGGAGGGAGGGGGAGGGTGCCGTGCTTCACATCTCCTGTATGTGTGTGAGGGCTTAGAGTACCTGCGTCCTGCAGCTGTGCTTTACAAATCTCTTATCTCTGTCTGCCTATCTAATCTATCTGACTGTCCTGCCTGTCCTCTCTCTCTCTCTCTCTCTCTCTCTCTCTCTCTCTCTCTATCTATCTATCTATCTATCTATCTATCTATCTATCTATAGCTCTATCTATCTATCTATCTATCTATCTATCTATCTATAGATCTATCTATCTATCTATCTATCTATCTATCTATCTATCTATCTATCTATCTATCTATCTATCTATAGATCTATCTATCTATCTATCTATCTATCTATCTATCTATCTATCTATCTATCTATCTATCTCTCTATCTATAGCTCTATCTATCTATCTATCTATCTATCTATCTTTCTTTCTATAGATCTATCTATCTATCTATCTATCTATCTATCTATAGCTCTATCTATCTATCTCTCGATCTATAGATCTATCTATCTCTCTCTATCTATCTATCTCTCTATCTATAGCTCTATGTCTCTATCTATAGCTCTATGTCTCTATCTATAGCTCTATCTATCTCTCTCTCTCTATAGATCTATCTCTCTCTCTCTCTCTCTCTCTCTCTCTCTCTCTCTATATAGATCGATCTATCTCTCTCTCTCTCTCTCTATCTATCTATGTCTCTATCTATCTATGTCTCTATCTATCTATGTCTCTATCTATCTATGTCTCTATCTATCTATGTCTCTATCTATCTATGTCTCTATCTATCTATCTATCTATCTATCTATCTATCTATCTATCTATCTATCTATTAGCTACCTCTGTCTAATTATCTATCTATTTATCTATCTAATTATCTGTCTGTCTATCTATATCTATCTGTCTGTTTAATTATCTATCTATCTATCTATCTATCTATCTATCTATCTATCTATCTATCTATCTATCTATCTATCTATAGCTCTATGTCTCTATCTATCTATCTATCTATAGCTCTATATCTCTATGTCTCTATCTATCTATCTATTAGCTACCTCTGTCTAATTATCTATCTATTTATCTATCTAATTATCTGTCTGTCTATCTATATCTATCTGTCTGTTTAATTATCTATCTATCTATCTATCTATCTATCTATCTATCTATCTATCTATCTATAGCTCTATGTCTCTATCTATCTATAGCTCTATATCTCTATGTCTCTATCTATCTATCTATCTATTTGTCTGTCTATCTAATTATCTATAGCTAGCTGTCTGTCTGATTATCTATCTATCTATATCCATCTAATTATCTATCTATATCTATATATCTGTCTGTTTAATTATCTATCTACAGCTCTATCTCTTTATCTATCTACAGCTCTATCTATCTATCTATCTATCTATCTATCTATCTATCTATCTATCTATCTATCTATCTATCTATCTATCTATCTATCGCTCTCCCTCTCTCTCTCTCTTTCTTTGTCTCTCTCTATCTGTTTAATTGTCTGTCTATCTATCTATCTATCTATCTATCTATCTATCTATCTATCTATCTATCGCTCTCTATCTAATTATCTATCTATATCTGTCTGTCTGATTATCTATCTATCGATCTATCTATCGATCTATCTAATTATCTATATCTATATGTCTGTCTAATTATCTATCTATCTATCTATCTATCTATCTATCTATCTAATTATCTATCTGTATGTCTAATTATCTATCTATCTAATTATCTATAGCTCTATCTCTCTCCCCCTCCCTCCATCTATCTATCTGTTTAATTATCTATTTATCTATAGCTCTATCTAGCTATGTCTCTCTATCTATCTATCTGTCTGTCTCTCTATCTAATTATCTATCTAATTATATATAGCTCTATCTCTCGCTCCCTCCCCCTCCCTCTATCTATCTATCTATCTATAGCTATCTGCCTAATTATCTATCTATCTATCTATCTATTTGTTTTATTATCTGTCTGTCTATCTATCTATCTGTCTCTCTGTCTGTCTGCAGGTCCCATTGTCTGCGAGTGGCGGGGGGGGGGGGGGGTGGTTTTGACTGGGGTTTTGTTTGCGCCCCCCCAAAAAAATAGAGCACCAGCCGCCACTGCCTGCGATCGGTTACAGGAGCTAAGGAACCGGGAGAGGCGAGTGTAAACACAGCTTCTTCTGTGTGGCAGTGACACTGATCGTCTGATCATTACCTGCATAATGGTCCGGGTCTTAAGTGGTTAACGAAACTAAATAAATAAAAAAGTATTGCAAAATATTTCAGTGTGCACATGTCTATTATTTGGTGGCGGATTCTTCACACGAGGTGATAGTTGGTGGACCATTTCATCAGAAACTTGGAAAAGCTCCTCGTTACAAGCACTGGTGGACTTTTATATGAACTTTTTATCTATGAATCTGAAAGATTGATTTGTGGAATACTGATTTAGCGCGATTCTTTTTTTCTTTTATTTACGCAATATTATCAGACTGGGGACACAATACAGGAGATAACCAGAGACTATGGACATCGTACAGAAGATACATACTACAGAGGATGATCAGAGATTGGGGACATAGTACAGGAGAGGATCCAATGATGGTCAGAAACTAAAGACATTCTACAAGAGGTGATCAGAGACTAAGGACATACTACAGTATATGAGATGTTTGGGTAAAACGATCTACTCTGCTTCATAAACAGGCACACAGAGGAGATAGATCTCCTGCAAATAAAGCAATAAATATATATTACGGCTTCCTAAAAGGACACCAATGTTACGCCGAGTATGGTGGAGAAAGCCTCTTGAGGGGGCGACCAGGAGTGTCAGCACACCCACTAACACACAGCTCCTTTCTCTATTTGCAAAGTAGAGAGCGTCCTGACTCTCCTGCTCGCCCCCTC
>NC_053490.1:534311772-534429272 GCF_905171775.1 Rana temporaria | reverse complement strand
ATAACTAATATTCTGATATCTGTCAGACCGCAAGTATATATACAACACTCTCCCTACCCAAAATAACATTCACTCATTACTAATAAAATAGTGAAAAGCTCAATGTCCACATTAGTCTCCTCTCTTCTCTTTTATTCCCAGTTGTGACATGACGCTACTCTTATATCAAGACATCGCTTGTATATCAAGGCAAAATTTATTAAAACATTTTGCTTGTCTTGCAAAACGCTCTCAATCCAAGGTTTTACTGTATAAACGTCGTTCCAACTTTTGAGATAATTCGTTTATAATCACTCCCTCTCCAATGTAACACAATTTTAATGTAATGATCCTTTCCGAAATGAGCAAGTGCTACGCTGTTTAATATATATATATATATATATATATATATATATATATATATATATATATATATATATATATATATATATATATATATATATATATATAACATATAACATTGATTCAGGGAAAACATTAAATAAATAAATAAATAAATACATATATCATATATATATATATATATATATATATATATATATATATATATATATATACAGTATATATATGTATATATATATATATATATATATATATATATATATATATATATATATATATATATAAATGTATATTTATTTATTTTATATATGTATTTATTTATTTATTATATCCCCTAAAATTGAGCCAATGTTCGGGTAGTACGATCTAATTAATGATTTCCATAGGGACACTGATATTACAAATAGTTAAAAATCTGTTACTCTGGAAATGTATCACAGCCATCACAAAAATGCCGAAATTTATATTTGTTGCAATAATTTATTTTCACTTAGAAAATCGTTAGAGAAGATCCAAAATGTGTCCACACATGGGTGACTTTTTTCATAGATGCAATCAGAGGATGGAAGCGATCATCTCACCCTGGAGTGAGATTGCATTGTGTGTGTCCATCTGATCGCTATATATGTAATGTTGGAGCCATTTCCCATTTCTCCTGATTATTGTCTCTGGAAGATGAAATAATCCTAAATGCTGCAATCTGATAACCTGGAATCGGATATTATCTATAGTCTGAAAATGCGCCCAATCCCTAAATAATAATAAATTGCTTCTCTGTAACAAGAAAGTTACATTTTCTTTACCAAACACAAATCGATGTATAAATGATGCGATAATAATATTCATAAAACACCGTGAAATCTATTTATTAATCTTTAAGAAAACATAATAATAAATAATAATAACATAATTATATATATATATATATATATATATATATATATATATATATATATATATATATATATATATATATATATATATATATATATATATATATATACATATATAATAAAAATAAAGGAAAGAAAATCACTGAAATACATGGATTACAAAACGAATTAAAGAGGAAATCACTTTTTTTAATATAAATTCCCGAACATAAAACATAATAATTAATGAATAAATAAATAAATAAATATAATAAAAATAAAGGAAAGAAAAGCACTGAAATACATGGATTACAAAACGAATTAAATAGGAAATCATGTTTTTAATATAAATTCGACATCCCCGAACAGAAAACATAATAGTTCATAATAATAAAAAAAATAATAATAAATATAATAAAAATAAAGGAAAGAAAAGCACATCTCGGATTTATTCATCTAGAAAGGCGGCTATAACCCGATCAGAAAATATAATTAAATGTTCTCCTATGTACAGGATTGGGTCCCTTTGGCGGGTGTAGGGGGGGGGGGGGTATTACTTTTTCTATAGGAGAACATTTAATTATATTTTAATTATATTTTCTGATCGGGTTGTAATTAGCCGCCTTTCTAAAATAATAAATCCGAGATTTCTTTCCTTTATTTTTATTATATTTATTTGTTCATTAATTATTATGTTTTCTGTTCGGGAATGTCAAACGGGGGAATTTATATTTAAAAAAGTGATTTCCTCTTTAATTCGTTTTGTAATCCATGTATTTCAATGCTTTTCTTTCCTTTAGTTTTATTACATTTATTTATTTATTTATTTATTTATTAGATTTTTTATGAACTATTATGTTTTCTGTTCGGGTCTATGAATGTCAAACGGGGGAATTTATATATATATATATATATAAAAATATTTCCTCTTTAATTCAGTTTTGTAATCCACGTATTTCAATGCTTTTCTTTCCTTTATTTTTTATTATATATATATTTATGAACTATTATTTTTTCTGTTCGGGAATTTATATTAAAAAAAAAATGATTTCCTCTTTAATTCGTTTTGTAATCCAATCCTTGAATGAATCTTATATTTGTCAGATTCAGATGTGACCAGAATTTAGATCCCACGAATTATCAGCCAGATAAGAAAAATATCGCCCTGTGTGTGGACGGATTTTGGATCACCTTCTAAGATTTTTCAAAAGAAAAATTTGCAGTTTGGAGTTTTTTTTTCCTATCGCTGTGATATATTTATTCGGTGGTGTTATGAGATGTGAAGAGTTTTGTCTATTGGGTGTAGGAATTACTAACGACCCGTAAGAAAATGATTCCTACAGTTATGACGTCACTCACACATTATAATATTCAGAGACACCCAATGGATGTCGGCTGTGATTGGTCCAGCCGTCAAACCTCCCTCCTTATGTTGGGAGATCTCACAAGCAACGCTCTTTCTTTTTCCTGGACGGGGATTGAAGAGGAATGATGTCCGGAGGCTTCAGGTTGCTGGTCGGTAGGTGCCCACAGTTTAGAATATCTGATGAGCAGGGGGCGGACTGGGCTGTGGGGCAGGCGGGAGATTCCCCCCCCCCCCCCCCCGGCCGCCTATCTTATCGTTAAAACGGCCGCAGTGATGTCTGTTACTTTAACTTTTTTTCGGCAGTGACAAGTCTCCCCTCTGGTTGGTTGAGCAGAGCCATGTCAGGGTATCAAAACTCCTCCTCCCAAGTCCGTTCTGTAACCACACACATGAGGAGGGGGAGGCAGGGAGGAAGAGAGGGGGGTCGGGAGAGAGAGAGGGGGGAGGCAGGGAGAGGGGGGGGTCGGGAGAGAGAGAGGGGGGGGGTCGGGAGAGAGAGAGGGGAGGCAGGGAGGAAGAGAGGGGGGTCGGGAGAGAGAGAGGGGGGAGGCAGGGAGAGGGAGAGGGGGGGTCGGGAGAGAGAGGGGGGGGGTCGGGAGAGAGAGAGGGGAGGCAGGGAGAGAGAGAGGGGGGGTCGGGAGAGAGAGAGAGGGGGGTTGGGAGAGAGAGAGAGGAGAGGCAGGGAGAGAGAGAGAGGGGGGGGGTCGGGAGAGAGGGGGGGTCGGGAGAGAGAGGGGAGGCAGGGAGAGAGAGAGGGGAGGCAGGGAGAGAGAGAGGGGGGTCGGGAGAGAGAGAGGGGAGGCAGGCAGGGAGGGAGAGAGGGGAGGCAGGCAGGGAGAGAGGGGAGGCAGGCAGGGAGGGAGAGAGGGGAGGCAGGCAGGGAGGGAGAGAGGGGAGGCAGGGAGAGAGGGGAGGCAGGCAGGGAGGGAGAGAGGGGAGGCAGGCAGGGAGAGAGAGAGGGGAGGCAGGGAGAGAGAGAGGGGAGGCAGGGAGAGAGAGAGGGGAGGCAGGGAGAGAGAGGGGGGTCAGGGAGAGAGAGAGAGGGGGGTCAGGGAGAGAGAGGGGGGGTCGGGAGAGAGAGGGGGGTCAGGGAGAGAGAGAGAGAGAGGGGGGTCAGGGAGAGAGAGGGGGGGTCGGAGAGAGAGGGGGGGTCAGGGAGGAAGAGAAAGAGAGAGAAGGGGTTAGGGGGAGAGAGAGAGAGGGGGGTCAGGGAGAGAGAGAGGGGGTTAGGTAGTGAGAGAGAGGGGGGTCAGGGAGAGAAAGGAGGGGTCAGGGAGGAAGAGAGAGAAGGGGTTAGGGGGAGAGAGAGAGAGGGGGTCAGGTAGTGAGAGAGAGGAGGGGTCAGGTAGAGGGGAGGGGTCAGGGAATTTAGGGAATGTTTTGGAAGATGGGTAACTCTGCTTCTATCTAAAGCTGGATTGGCTGTTAGGTTGAAATCGCCTCTCAAAACCAATTGTGTGAGAGATATCGTTCCAATATTTCAAAAAAGCGCAACTACATTTTGTCTGGTGACATTTTCCTGGGGGAGGAATCTACATGACGTCATCCCAGAATTAGGAGAACATCTACTCTGGAAAAAGAACTGCCTAGTCTGACAAAACACCATGACCGAGATGAACTGGCTGCAGGCGGAGCCACGCCCACTAGCTGTCACTTATCATATTAGGGCCCGCCCATAATCCGTTTCCAGCGCCTGACTGGCGGTAGGTTATAATTATTAAGTAGCCATTTGTGCAGAGCCTCGCCCAGCTACAAAACGTGAGTTGCTGATTGGAGGGTGGGCGGGTCAGCAGTGGCATATCGTGGGGGGGCAGGGGGGCTGTGGCCCTGGGCGCAACATTTGGGGGGGCGTAATCCCGCACCCATATGTGTCACTTTGCCTCAATCCTCCTATTTCTGTTTACTGTGTCCCCTGTGATCCAGCAGCCATGTTTATTTTAGCTGGTGCCCTGTGATTGGGCGAATGGGGGGTCATAAGATGGGGCAGGCCTGGCCAGTCCATGATCGTGGTGATGTTCCCGAAGTTCCGTCCCACGGCCCGCCTCCTTATTTGAGCCGCCGCCATCTCCTCCTACTCTCTGCCTGACCGCGCCGGTGTTCTATCAGTCCAGCCCGGGCACTATCCGATGGGGGACCCATCTTAATAGGACACACACCTCATCTGGAACTGCGACTGATTGATGGAAAAAAAGCAGGTGAGTGAGTCGTCTCAGGAGGGAGCAGGCGCCAGCCAGCGACCAGTTAAGGAGACTAGTCACGCCACATCCAGTCAGATCCATCCATTAATTTCAGCCAGCAAGCAAACATGCAGCATGCCTGACGCTGACAGTGTAGTGTAAGTGTGGGCATTGCAGTGTAAGTGGGGTGTGTATTGTAGTGGGGTAGGCAGTGTAGTGGGGTGGGCATTGTAGTGTAAGTGGGGTGTGTAGTGAGATAGGCAGTGTAGTGGGGTGGGCAGTGTAGTGGTGTGGGGTGGGCATTGTAATGTAAGGTTTGGTGGGCATTGTAGTGTAAGTGGGGTGAGCATTGTAGGGTAAGTGGGGTGTGTAGTGAGATAGGTAGTGTAGTGGGGTAGGCAGTGTATTGGGGTGGGCACTGTAGTGTAAGTGTGGTGTGTAGTGAGATAGGCAGTGTAGTGGGGTGGGCATTGTAATGTAGTGGGGTAGGCAGTGTAGTGGGGTGGGCAGTGTAATGGCGTGGGGTGGGCATTGTAATGTAAGGTTTGGTGGGCATTGTAGGGTAAGTGGGGTGTGTAGTGAGATGTGTAGTGAGATAGGCAGTGTAGTGGGGTGGGCAGTGTAGTGGCGTGGGGTGGGCATTGTAATGTAAGGTTTGGTGGGCATTGTAGTGTAAGTGGGGTGGGCATTGTAGGGTAAGTGGGGTGTGTAGTGAGATAGGTAGTGTAGTGGGGTAGGCAGTGTATTGGGGTGGGCATTGTAGTGTTAGTGTGGTGTGTAGTGAGATAGGCAGTATAGTGGGGTGGGCATTGTAGTGTAGTGGGGTAGGCAGTGTAGTGGGGTGGGCAGTGTAGTGGCGTGGGGTGGGCATGGTAATGTAAGGTTTGGTGGGCATTGTAGGGTAAGTGGGGTGTGTAGTGGGGTAGGCAGTGTAGTGGGGTAGGCAGTGTAGTGGGGTGGGCAGTGTAGTGGCGTGGGGTGGGCATTGTAATGTAAGGTTTGGTGGGCATTGTAGTGTAAGTGGGGTGGGCATTGTAATGTAAGTGGGGTGTGTAGTGAGATAGGCAGTGTAGTGGGGTGGGTAGTGTAGTGTAGTGGGGTGGGCATTGTAGTGTAGTTGGGTGGGCAGTGTAGTGGACAGTGTAGTGGGGTGGGCAGTGTACTGTAGTGGAGTTTAGTGGGCGGGTGTGTAGTGAGATAGGTAGTGTAGTGGGGTAGGCAGTGTATTGGGGTGGGCATTGTAGTGTAAGTGGCGTGTGTAGTGAGATAGGCAGTGTAGTGGGGTGGGCATTGTAGTGCAGTGGGGTAGGCAGTGTAGTGGGGTGAGCAGTGTAGTGACGTGGGGTGGGCATTGTAATGTAAGGTTTGGTGGGCATTGTAGTGTAAGTGGAGTGGGCATTGTAGGGTAAGTGGGGTGTGTAGTGAGATAGGTAGTGTAGTGGGGTGTGTAGTGGGGTGGGCATTGTAGTGTAGTGGCGTGGGGTGGGCATTGTAATGTAAGGTTTGGTGGGCATTGTAGTGTAAGTGGGGTGGGCATTGTAGTGTAAGTGGGGTGTGTAGTGAGATAGGCAGTGTAGTGGGGTGGGCATTGTAGTGTAAGTGGGGTGTGTAGTGAGATAGGCAGTGTAGTGGGGTGGGCATTGTAGTGTAGTGGGGTGGGCAGTGTACTGTAGTGGACAGTGTAGTGGGGTGGGCAGTGTACTGTAGTGTAGTGTATTGGGGTGGGCAGTGTATTGGGGTGGGTAGTGTAGTGGGGTTGGCATTGTAGTGTAGTGGGGTGGATAGTGTAGTGGGGTGGGCAGTGTACTGTAGTGGGGTGGGCAGTGGGCACGCCACATTCAGATCCACGGATTTATTTCAGCCAACGAGCAAACATGCAGCATGCCTGACAGTGTAGTGTAAGTGGGGTGTGTAGTGTAGTGAGATAGGCAGTGTAGTGGGGTGGGCATTGTAATGTAAGGTTTGGTGAGCATTGTAGTGTAAGTGGGGTGGGCATTGTAGTGTAAGTGGGGTGGGCATTGTAGTGTAAGTGGGGTGTGTAGTGGGGTGGGCATTGTAGTGTAGTGGGGTAGGCTGTGTAGTGGGATGGGCAGTGTAGTAGGAATTGTAGTGTAAGTGGGGTGTGTAGTGGGGTGGGTAGTGTAGTGGGGTGGGCATTGTATTGTAGTGGGGTGGGCAGTGTAGTGGGGTAGGCAGTGTAGTGGAGTTTAGTGGACAGTGTAGTGGGGTGGGCAGTGTAGTGTAAGTGGGGTGTGTAGTGTAGTGAGATAGGAAGTGTACTGGGGTGGGCATTGTAATGTAAGGTTTGGTGGGCATTGTAATGTAAGGTTTGATGGGCATTGTAGTGTAAGTGGGGTGTGTAGTGAGATAGGCAGTGTAGTGGCCTGGGGTGGGCATTGTAGTGCATTTTGGGGTGCCCACCCCATGCCACTACAATGCCTACCCCACTACACTACAATGCCCACCCCACTACACTGCCTATCTCACTACACACCCCACTTACACTACAATGCCCACCCCACTTACACTACAATGCCCACCAAATCTTGCATTACAATGCCCACCCCACTACACTGCCTATATCACTACACTACACACCCCACTTACACTACACTGTCAGGCATGCTGCATGTTTGCTCGCTGGCTGAAATAAATGCATGGATATGGATGTGGCGTGCACACTGCCCACCCCACTACACTACAATGCCTACCCCACCCCACTAAACTACAATGCTCCACTACACTGCCCACCCCACTTCACTGCCCACTAAACCCCACTACACTACACTGCCCACCCCACTACAGTACACTGCCCACCCCACTACACTGTCCACTAAACTCCACTACAGTACACTGCCCACCCCACTACACTACACTGCCCACCCCACTACACTACACTGCCCACCCCACTACACTACACTGCCTACCCCACTACACTCCCCACTTAAACTACAGTGCCCACCAAACCTTGCATAGTGTAGTGGGGTAGGCAGGGCAGTGTAGTGGGGTGGGCAGTGTAGTGGAGTTTAGTGGACATTGTAGTGGAGTTTAGTGGGCAGTGTAGTGGAGTTTAGTGGTTAACAACAAAACCTGGGGAATGCCCAGGGAAAAACCAAGCCTCCTTACCAACCAGCTTGCAGAACTACCAAATTAACCTGTCTAACAGTATGCATTAAAAACAGGTGTTCGGTCCGCACGCATTTGCAAACGCATGCGTGTTCCACAGAGCCGCGCCAAGGCACCCTGTAATCTGTGGTCCTAACACTAAACAATGAGGGTCCCCACAGTGGAGGCACATGCATTCTAATGGATAGATGGGGGCAGGTGAACTGAAGGGGAGCCACCCCTCCTTAAAGGTACAGGAGCACACCAAACACCCAGCATATAGCACAATGGCTGCAAAGGTGTTGGTGCACTGCTGGACCAATATAAGCACCACAGGTGAAACAAAAACGTGTCCACCGCCCCCATCTACTGCTGGCAATCGCATTAAGTGGCATAGGAAGGCTAAAACAGATAACAACAAAACCTGGGGAATGCCCAGGGAAAAACCAAGCCTCCTAGTGGGCAGTGTAGTGTAGTGGAGTTTAGTGGGCAGTGTAGTGTAGTGGAGTTTAGTGGGCAGTGTAGTGTAGTGGAGTTTAGTGGGCAGTGTAGTGTAGTGGAGTTTAGTGGGCAGTGTAGTGTAGTGGAGTTTAGTGGGCAGTGTAGTGTAGTGGAGTTTAGTGGGCAGTGTAGTGTAGTGGAGTTTAGTGGGCAGTGTAGTGTAGTGGAGTTTAGTGGGCAGTGTAGTGTAGTGGAGTTTAGTGGGCAGTGTAGTGTAGTGGAGTTTAGTGGGCAGTGTAGTGTAGTGGAGTTTAGTGGGCAGTGTAGTGTAATGGAGTTTAGTGGGCAGTGTAGTGTAGTGTGGTGGGGTGGGCAGTGTGGTGTAGAGTTTAGTGGGCAGTGCAGTGTGGTGTAGTGTAGTAGAGTTTAGTGGGCAGTGTAGTGTAGTGTGGTGGGCAGGATAGGAATCAGGTTGGTCAGTGTAGGCATCGGGTAGGTTAGTGTAGTGGTCAGTGTAGGAATCAGGTTGGTCAGTACTACTGTAGCAAAGGAAGCAACTCGGGGAGTGCTAAAAGTCCACAGGTTAGGGGGCGCAAATTACTTGCCTTGCCCCGGGCGCTGACAACCCACGCTACACCACTGGTAACCTACATTCAAAGGAAAAGCAGTGCATTGTGGTTACAGTGAATTAACTCTTGTAAATTCACTGGGACTGCAAGCTTTGAACACACAAGGAGAGCAGACCCACAGGGGGGGGCCCCGGAGGGTGCGAGCCCAGAGGGGGGGGGGGCGGAGGAGGAGTAATTGGATGTATAGAGAGGAGTGATTGGATGTCTCACTGTTATCTCTTTCCTTTAAAGACCTGGGGCCGGATTCAGAAACAATGGCGTATCTGTCTGGCCCGCGTAACGTATCTCCGATACGTTACGCCGCTCTAACTTTGGGCGCAAGTTATTTATTCAGAAAGAACTTGCGCCCTTAGTTATGGCGGCGTAACGTATGAGTTGCGGCATAAGGCCGCGTAATTCAAATGGGGATGTAGGGGGCGTGTTTTATATAAATGTGTCTTGACCCCACGTTTTTTACGTTTTGTTTGAACGGCGCATGCGCCGTCCGTAAAATATCCCAGTGTGCATTGCTCTAAATGACGTCGCAAGGACGTCATTGCTTTCGACGTGAACGTAAATTACGTCCAGCCATATTCGCAAACGACTTACGCAAACGACGTAAAATTTCTCGGAGCGGGAACGACGGCCATACTTAACAATAGCTACCCCTCATATAGCAGGGGTAACTATACACCGGAAAAAGCCGAACGCAAACGTCGTAAAAAAATAAGCGCCGGGCGGTCGTTCGTTTCTAAATCGGTGTAAATCCTCATTTGCATATTCCTTGCATAAAAATATGGAAGCGCCACCTAGCGGCCAGCCTGGAATTGCAGCCTAAGATCTGACGGTGTAAGACACTTACACCTGTCGGATCTTAGGGAGATCTATGCGTAACTGATTCTCTGAATCAGGCGCATAGATACGACCGTCGGAACTCAGATATACGACGGCGTATCAGGAGATACGCCGTCCTATCTCTTTCTGAATCCGGCCCCTGAAGTTCAGGGATTTTGGCAACAAAAGTTGTAAACTGCAAGTACTGAAGGAGGAATCTTAACAAATGTGTTGGGCCAAAAAATTCTGAGGGTTTAATATTGCTTTAAGTGATGTATATTTCTTTTGTTAGGTCTCCTGTGTATCCTTATCTGCCCAATGCTGACACGGGGAACGGTGTATATACGGAGCGGATCGGAGATCAGTGAATGTAATATGAAGTGTCCTCGGGATGAAGGGGTGCTGGAGCTGTACAGACAATGTGGAAGGAAAGTGGATCCTTTACTGGACCTTCACTGTGACGATCTGTACACCAAGAACAACTATAAGTCCAGACTTCACCTGGACACAGGGAGTGGCTGCTGGAACCTGACCCAGGCTGGGAAGAAAGACTCCTGTGTGTACATTGCAGAGTATAATAGTCACTCAACAATTACACTTTCCTCTACAGAGATCCGTGTTCTGGGTAAGAGTCCATATACTACATCACACTTCTCTCCACACTGCATTGTACTCTATGGGGGGTGGTGAAGTGATACACTCATTTATAGAGGCCAGTAAAGTGGGGGACTATATGTGGGGGAGGGGTTGCAGATTACATGAGTATACAGGGTGCTGATAAGCCAGTACTGCCAGCCCTGTTGTACCATGCCTGGTGTCCTGAACTCAGTGGGCAGCCTCACAGATGATCGGTGTGGCTGTGTGGGGGGGGGGGGGGTACAAGCACCGATCTCTCTGTGTGGCTTTCAATGAAGCAGCTGACAGCCGCTTCTCCTCCTCTCCCTCCTGCAGCTGTCAGCTGCTTCATTGAAAGCCACACAGAGAGATCAGTGCTTGTAACTCCCCCCCACAGGCCCACCGATCATCCCCCGAATGCCCATCAAATGTCCCTTAATCTCTGGGCCCCCGTGTCCTCCTCCGGGTCCTCCATGTCCTCTTCCAGTCCCCGTCCCTTATCTCGGATCTGTCAGGATGATGAGCGGAGAAGGGAGCCGGTAAATGCAATTTACCAACTCCTGCCTTTTTTGAATGAACAGTCACCGATCACTGACTGTCCATTCATAACGGAGGATCGTTAACTGTGTTTGTGATGCTTCAGTTTCTGAATGGGGAGGAGCCTCTGTCTCCTGTTCATTCAGAGAAAGAGACTGAGGAATCTGTGTCCTCAGTCCCTTTCCCTGTCTCAAAGGGAAGATGTCAGTGGTCTGTAAAGAAACCCTGGTATCCCATTAACCCCCCCCCTCTCCAAAAGGGCTGATTTAAAAAAAAAAATTAATAAATATTTTTTAAAAATTAAATTGTAAAAAAAAAAAAGAATATAGTAATATTAATAAAAAAGACATTGTAAAAAAATAAAGTTGTAAAAAAACAGGCACTCTCCGCTTGGCACCCTCCGCTTCTCTACCGGCACCCTCCACTTCTCTACCAGCACCCTCCACTTGGCACCCTCCGCTTCTCTACTGGCACCCTCCGCTTCTCTACTGGCACCCTCCGCTTCTCTACAGGCACTCTCCACTGCCCGCCTCCTCCCCCCCCCAAAAAGAATAGTGAAACTTTGGGGTAGATTCAGTAAGCAATTGCGTCTGCGTAACCATAGTTATGCAGCGCAATTGCTTAGTTGCGCCGGCGTATCGACTGCTCCTGATTCAGGAAGCTTGATACGCCCACTGCAGCCTAAGACATGACAGCATAAGGCTCTTATGCCCGCATATCTTAGGCTGCATTCTTACGATGGCCGCTAGGTGGTGTTCCCATTGTGGTCAGCGTAGAGTATGCAGATTGCATACTAACGCCGATTCACAACCCTGCGTACGCATTTTACGTCGTTTGCGTTTGTCGGGTTCCGCGTAAGGCTGCTCCTGCTATTAGCAGGGGCAGTCAATGCTAAGTATACCCGTCGTTCCCGCATCGCGATTTAAAAAAATTACGTTGTTTGCGTAAGTGAATCGTGAATGGCGTTCACGTTAAAGCAAATTACGTCCTTGCGACGTCATTTGCCGCAATGCACGTCGGGAAAGTTTCCCGACAGAGCATCGCACTACGTTCGGCGCGGGAATGCGCCTAATTTAAATGATCCACGCTCCCTACGGGATCATTTAAATTACGCGCCCTTACGCGGGGCAGTTTTAAGGAGCGCCCCCGCAAATTACGTAGCTACTGCTTCATGAATGAAGCGTAGCGCAGGTAATTTACAGGGGCGCAGTGTTAAAACGGTACGCTGCGCCTCCGTAAGAGGGCGCAATTCGTACCTGAATCTACCCCAGTATTATTATTATTTTTTTAAATAAGAAAAATGTAATTCTAAAACATTTTTTTAAATACATTTGTAAAAAAATTATAAAAAAAAGTAAAACTGACACTGTCCAGCCATAACCATACATTTCTTTCAAGGCAGGGCAAGGGGTGGGGCTGAAGGGGGGGCTCTGTCAGATAGGCTGTAAGAGGCCCCATGATTTCTATCAGCGGCCCTGTGGGTGTCGATCGGCATGTGTACAAAAGCTAGCACTCTATTCCATGTATCTGGGCTTTCCATTGGTGACTGTTCTCCTGATATTCCAGATCCGGTTCTCATCTCCAACATCACCAGTAACTGTAGCCGGCTGGGTGAGGAGACGGCGGTGAGCGTCCAGTTCTCTGGAGAAGAGAGCGCTGTGACCTGGGAGGTGGACGGGGAGCCTCTCCCTGAAAGATACCGGCTGATAGATGACAATAGGACTCTGATTATCCCCGGTGTGCAGAGAGACGACGCCGAGAGGAGATTCCGGGTCAGGATCACAAACCCGGTCAGTGAGGAGATCCGGGAATACCGGCTGACCAATGATACGATGTTCATCAGAATGCTGGAAACAAAAGGTATTGGTGACTATGGGGGGTCATGTTATATTCCATGTGTGGGGGTGTTATAGATTGGGGGGGTCATCCTGTCTCCTCTTCTCTGGGGGATCATAGTGGGAATGTGACACAGAATAGTAACATTGTATCATGTTGTCTCTTCTCTGCTCTCCTGATGGAGGATTATACAGGTGAGATGTCACATGACCACCGACCATACAAACTGATACATTCAGGTGCGGACTGACCATTGAGTCACTCGGGCACTGCCCGATGGCCCCATGCCACTAGGGGGCCCCATCAGGGTTGCCAGGCTCAGTAAAACCAGGGACAGTATGTAAAAATCTATATTTTTTCTTTTAGATCTGTCCCTGAAATGTCCGAAACCGACATGCTTTTGATGTGAAAATCCCGAGATTTTAGCTGCCCCGCCTCTGCACTGCCTCCGGGTGTGGTGGCCATCTGTAAGCCAGAGGGGCCCCATAATCTTCTATTGCCCGGGGGCCCCATGAGTTGTCAGTCCGCCCCTGGATACATTGTATATTATGGGGCAGATTTACGTACCTCGGCGCATATTTCCGCCGGGCGCAGCGTATCTAAGATGCACTACGCCGCCGTAACTTATTTTATTTTTTCAAATCCTCAAAGAATTTCCCCCCGTGAGTTACGGCAGCAAAGTGTATCTTTGGCGGCGTAAGGGCGCGGAATTCAAATGGATGTGATGGGGGCATGTTTTATGTAAATACGTCGTGACCCGACGTAAACAAAGTTTTTTTTTAACGGCGCATGCGCCGTCCGTGGGGGTATCCCAGTGCGCATGCTCGAAATTAAACCGGAACAAGCCAATGCTTACGACGGTGACGTCATTCTCCGCAAATCCCTATTTGCGAACGACTTACGCAAACGACGTAAAAAATTCAAAATGCGAGGCGGGAACGACGGCCATACTTAACATTGAGTACGCCACCATATAGCAGCTTTAACTATACGCCGGAAAAAGCCAAACGCAAACGACGTTAAGAAATGTTCTGGCCAGACATACGTTCGTGGATCGCCGTAACTAGCTAATTTGCATACTCGACGCGGAAATCGATGGAAACGCCACCTAGCGACCGCCGAAAAAATGCACCTGAGATCCGACGGCGTACTAAGACGTATCGATCCCAGATGCCGTCGTAACTTGTTTTGTGGATACAAAACAAAGATACAACGCGGGAACTTTGAAATTAAGCGGCGCATCAATAGATACGCCGGCGTAATTATTTTGTGGATCTGGCCCTATATGTTCTGTGTTTCTTATTTGAAATCCTATTGACTCTCACAGGTTCTGATTCATATGGAAGGACAAGAGCGGGTCTGATTGCTGGATTAGTGTTGGTCCCAGTGGTCGTGTTCTGCATTATAGGATGGGTGAGTGGTCTTCTCTGCTCCTTTATAGTACAATATTATGATGTTAATGAGAATAGTTATTCAGTGGATTTAGAGACATTGGCCCATATTCTCAGAGAAGTTACGATGGAGTAAGTCAGGATACTCCATCGTATCTCCCTTTTTTGGCCCGTGTATCTATGCTCCTGATTCTCAGAATCATTTTTGCATAGATACACTTAAGATCCGCCATCTGTAAGTCACTTACACTGGCGGATCTTAAATGCAATGACGCCGGCCGCCGCTAGATGGCATTTACGTGAAGGAGTCATTTGCATATGCAAATGATCCTTCTACGCCGATTCCCGAACGAGTTCGCGTCGCTAACGTCGTTTTTCGTATAAGCGGAAATTTAGTCCTGCTATATGGAGGATTAAATTTCCGCAAGTCTCGCGTAGGCCATGTTACGGATGGCATCGGGTCCCCGTCGTGTTTTTTCGTCGGGTACGTCGTTTACGTAAGTCGTTCTTGAATACGACTTTACGTCAATGACGCACACGTCGGCGTCATTGACGTTTTCCGCCGAGAACTGGAGCATGCGCACTGGGCTTTTTGCAGCCCGGCGCATGCCCAGTTCTTTCGCATCGGGGGCGCGCTTCATTTGAATAGAAGACGCCCCCTTGGAGATCCGCCAGGCTACGCCGGGACACTTACACTCCGCTGTCCCAACTTATGGAGCAAGTGTTTGGGGAATACAACACCTGCTCCAGTAAGTTGGGACAGCGGAGTGTAAGTGCCCTAAGCGCAGCAGGCGGATATTTAGAGAGAATATGGCCCAGAATGTTGTTGTCACCAGCTAGAATGTAGTAGGGATGGACCAATACTGATATCGGTATTGGTGCCAGTATTTTCACAAGTCCTTGTACTCATGAAAATGCTCACAATACTCAAGCCGATACTTTGCGGTGTGATTTGCGTCCATACAAAATGAATGGGCGCAAATGGCACTGCAAAATATTGCATGCGATTTGAACAGAATTGCAGTGCGATTCCTATCCAAATTGCAAGCGGTTTCCTGCACTGCTTCAATGTGAACCCCGGCTTGTCATAGTGATCACACAGGAGCCGTGCGGGAAACCTCCCTGCATGACGGGTTCCACCAGCTCTGGCTCCTATCTCGCTTGCAATTTAGAAGCCATCCTGGCCCATACTATCAGCAGAGGAGAGAAAGCTGTGGGGATATCAAATCCCTGGACCGGCTTTTGAAGCGGCTCTTGACAGCGATGGATCATGGCAATCTGGTACAGCAGGACGTGGGGGGGGGGGGGGGATGGGGAGGGGGTCCAGTGGTTGACTCAAACAGCTGGGGGAGAGAACTGCTGGGTTCTGGGGGGAGAGAGCCACTGGAGGTGGGGGGGGGAACTACTGGAGGCAGGGGGGGTGGGGGGAAGAGAACTGCTGGGAGAGAGAGAACCACTGCGGGCTGCTGGGAGAGAGAGAACCACTGTGGGCTAGAGGGGGGGGGGGGGGGAACAATTGTGGGCTGCGGGGGGGGGGGACCACTGTGGGCTGCTGGGGGGGGGGGGAGAACCACTGCGGGCTGCAGGGGGAGAGAACTGCTGGAAGAGAGAGAACCACTGTGGGCTGCGGGGGGGGGGGGGACCATTGTGGGCTGCGGGGGGGTGAACCACTGTGGGCTGCGGGGGAGAGAACCACTGTGGGCTGCGGGGGGGGGGGGGGGAGACCACTGTGGGCTGCGGGAGGGGGCCACTGTGGGCTGCGGGGGGGGAGAGAACCACTGTGGGCTGCGGGGGGGAGAGAACCACTGTGGGCTGCGGGGGGGGAGAGAACCACTGTGGGCTGCGGGGGGGGAGAACCACTGTGGGCTGCGGGGGGGGGGGAGAACCACTGTGGGCTGCGGGGGGGGGGAGAACCACTGTGGGCTGCGGGGGGGGGGAGAGAACCACTGTGGGCTGCGGGGGGGGGGAGAGAACCACTGTGGGCTGCGGGGGGGGGGAAGAGAACCACTGTGGGCTGCGGGGGGGGAGAACCACTGTGGGCTGCAGGGGGGGGGGGGACCACTGTGGGCTGCGGGGGGGGGGGAGAGAACCACTGTGGGCTGCGGGGGGGGAGAGAACCACTGTGGGCTGCGGGGGGGAGAGAACCACTGTGGGCTGCGGGGGGTGAGAGAACCACTGTGGGCTGCGGGGGGGGGAGAGAACCACTGTGGGCTGCGGGGGGGGGAGACCCACTGTGGGCTGCAGGAAGAGAGTCACTGGGGAGGAGAGCTGCTGGGTAGAGAGCCGCCAGAGGCTGTGGGAGCAAAGCCATGGGAAAGGCAGGAGGAGCTGCAGATGTCCACAGTTGAATGGGAGCCGGAGCTTGTGGAACCCGTCATGCAAAGAGGTTCCCCCACTCCTGTTTGAATTGAGGCTCAAAATCGATATGACAAGGCTGGGTTCACACAGGCGCGGCTGAGGAGACTCGCACTGCTTTCTTGTTCAAATCGCATTCCGTGCGATTTGCGCCCATTCATTTTGTATGGATGCAAATTGCGCACAAAGTAACGATAGTTGATATCAGTGATACAAAAAAAGGGGTTATCAGTGCATCCCTACTATGTAGTACTGATAGCTGGTATGGCGGTCCTCCTACAACAGCGTTGTCCTAGGGTGGTCATTTTCCGGGGACAATCCTGGGGGATCTATGAGGACATTCAATGCCCCCACCTGACCTCTCATCCTGGATTTTATATTCTCAGAGGCTGTCCAGGTGTAGAAGGAGCAACAAACCGATTCTTAATGACCCGGAGAATGGATTTGCGCACATTATTGGGGATTCCGATACTGGAAGAGACGGATAAGATCCGGATCCAAATGCACAGTGACCCCGGATCTGTCACCATGCCAGGATTTCAGAGCTTTCCATACATTGTCTATGTACTTCAGATGACCGGGCCATGAATACACAAAACTGATATATGAGCTGAGATGAACAACTGGAATATATATTTTTGGAAGTGTAAGTTTACCTTTACAGAAAAATCTGTAAGGTGAACTTCCACAGGCCCCCCCCCCCCCCCCCTCAATCCCGCTGACCTGGACCACGGCAATCTCCCGTTCTAACCCCCGGTATATCTGCGTCAGGTGTCCGGGACTTGGAAAACCCCTGAGCATCCGCACGTCTTCTCCATAGCTGAAAGAACAGGCTGTGCGGCTGCTGGATGACGCTGACCAATTAGAATAATCCAAACAGTCCCTCCTGACGAGGGACGTTTTGGACATTCAGCTCAGGGGATTTCTAAGCCCCGGACTCCTGAACAGGAGATTGCCACGGTCCAGGTCGGGACGGGGACAGGGGGTCGAACCTGTGTAAGTTCACCTTACAGATTTTTCAGTAAAGGTAACCTTGCCCTTTAACATCTACAGTTATTAGCAGTACATCACATTACAGATTATGGGCCAGATTCTCATAGAATCGGCGGCGGCGTAGTGTAAGCCATTTACACCACGCCACCGCAACTTACTGGAGCAAGTGCCGTATTCTCCAAGCACTTGCTCCGTAATTTGCGGCGGCGTAGTGTGTATGGCCGCGTAATTCAAAGGGGGCGGCTTGTATTTAAATTAAGCGCGCCCCCGCGCCGATCGAACTGCGCATGCGCTGGACGGAAAAATAGCCCAGTGCACATGCTCCAGCTCACGACGGAACACATCAATGACGCCGACGTGAGCGTCATTGACGTAAAGTCGTATTCGCGAAGGACTTAGTAAAACTACGTAACCGACGGAAAAAGACGACGCTGACCCGACGCCATACTTAACATGGCATACGGCGGACTGGCGTAAGGTTACCCCTCATATAGCAGGGGTAACCTTACGCTTACGGAAACAACGTAAACAACGACGACGCGGCGCAAATTCGTTTGGGAATCGGTGTATCAGGCTCATTTGCACAGTCAAATGAGAACTGAACGTAAACGCCACCTAACGGCGTCAAATTACATCTAAGATCCGACGGTGTAAGTGACTTACACCTGTCGGATCTACGCCGTATCTATGCGAAAATGATTCTAGGAATCATACGCATAGATACCCGGCTCAAAAACCGAGATACGACGGAGTTTCCTCTTCTCTTCTGAGAATCTGGCCCTATGGTTTCAATTTTAGGAGATGCAATGGAGAAAAACAAAAGAATATGACATTCAATGTGTTTCCTGTCTTGGCTCAGCTTCTCCTCGCTATAGGATTTCTATTATCTGTCGCACTTTTATCTCCTGTGTGTGTGTGTGTGTGTGTGTGTGTTATATGTCTTTAAAGGTTCCTGTAGGTGTCGCTGTGGGGTTGATTTTGTAAAACTGGACAGTGCAATAGCTGGTGCAGCTCTGCATGGAAACCAATCAGGTTCCAGGTTGTACTGCCAAAGCTTCATTGAACAAGCTGAAGCCAGAAGCTGATTGGCTCCCATGCACAGCAGCACCAGATTTTGCACTCTCTGGCCCAGATTCTCAAAGGACTTACGACGGCGTAGCGCCATGTACGCCGTCGTAAGTCCGAATGAGAGCCTTCGAATCAATGCGGCTGATTCTTAGATTCTTAGATTCTTAGTTGCATATTTACGCTAGCTGCTAGGTGGCGCTTCCGTAGATTTCCGCGTCAAATATGCTAATGAGCTAGATACGCCGATTCACGAACGTGAATGTATTTTGTGTGAATGGAGATGTATTTTTTATTACAATATTTATAATGTTTATAATGTGCTACCAAGTGTATGTGTGTTTTTGTGTTCCTTTTCATTTCTAGCAGCTTCCTGCAATGCACTATAATATTCACGTGTGTGTGTGTATAATATATATATATATATGGAACTGCTTAGTAAAATACATTAGCAACAAACAAATATACAAATGCACATGATTTTATTAGGAAAGGAGTGCGGAGGATAGGACATGGGGGATTATGTACAGGAGAGGAGCATATGACAGTGGGCACTATGTACAGGAGGGGAGTGTGGAGGATAGAACATGGAGCATTATGTACAGGAGAGGAGTGTGGAGGATAGAACATGGAGCATTATGTACAGGAGAGGAGTGTGGAGGATAAGACATTGAGCATTATGTACAGGAGAGGAGTGTGGAGGATAGGACATGGAGCATTATGTACAGGAGAGGAGTGTGGAGGATAAGACATGGGGGATTATGTACAGGAGAGGAGTATGGAGGATAAGACATTGAGCATTATGTACAGGAGAGGAGTGTGGAGGATAGGACATGGGGGATTATGTACAGGAGAGGAGTATGGAGGATATACCGTATTTGCCGGCGTATAAGACGACTCGGCATGTAAGACGACCCCCTAATACACTGCAAAAAACTATGGTTTTATGGTCTACTCACCGTATTAGACGACCCCCGCCGCGGGGGGGGGGGGGGTAATGCTGTATGGAATACCTTTTACCTTTTCAAAACAAAAATGCTGCCGCCGCCGGGTGCTGTATGTAGTCTGTATATGCGCCGCTCAGCCAATCCCGATGTACTGTGTTGATGACAGAGCATGCTAAGCCTGCTCGGATTGGCAGAGGTTATTACTCCAATCCAAGCAGGCTTAGCATGCTCTGTCATCAACAGAGTACATCGGGATTGGCTGAGCGGCACAATATACAGAATACAGACTTACAGAGCGCCTGGCGGGCTGAAATCGAGTGAGCAGCTGCTATACCCGGCGTATAAGACGACCCCCGGTTTTTGGCTGTGAAATTCGGGTGTAAAAAGTCGTCTTATACGCCGGAAAATACGGTATATATATATATACACCGTTATACTTGAACTTTATAATGTCACCAGTATACAGTTTACCAGACAGGAAGTGAGATACGGTAACATGGACACATGCAGGAATAAAAATTCTACTATACTAAAGAAACATCTTTTATTTCTGTCTGTGTTGCTAATGGGGATTTCCCCTTACTTCCTGTCTGGTAAATTGTTATCGGCAGGACAGGAAGTGAGGGGAAATCTCTCTACCGGAGCTGCTGGTAATAGTACAAACCTGATGGGTTCAAATCATTCTCCACTCTGTCCAAACCTAAGAAAAAATGGTTCTCGTGTACTTACTGTACATTTTACCAATAATGATCTCTACAATCTTATGTTACAATGGAGTCAATGAAGAAGCCGATGATGATCGGAACATATAATATACAGATCTGGGAAGGTCAGGATGTCCCGCCTACAATCACTAATTTGTATGTAAAGCTTTCCTGATCAATATATGAACTGAATAAAAGGCATTTGTAATGATTGAGTGCGATTGTATTTGTAGGTTACTGTGATATCTTTAAAAGGTTATTCCCAATCTGGCATTTTTTTTAAGAATTCGCTGCATTCACTTCTGCATGCAAGCACACGGGGACAGGGGCGCTTTAATTTTTTTTATTATTGTTCGTTTTACTTTTATTTTTCTAGTTTGACACTTTTTTTCTTTTTACATTATTTTTGGATCACTTTTATTCCTATTACAAGTAATGTAAACACCCCTTGTAATAGAAATATTGTGTGACAGGTCCTCTTTACAGTGAGATAGGGGGTTAATAAGTCCCCACATCTCGCCTCTAGGCTGGGAAGCCTGAAATAAAATAAAAAAACGAATAAAAAAAAAAAAAAAAATATCCGAGGCTGCACCATTTTTGTTCAAATGCAGAGGCCGGGCAAGCTCAGCGAAGCTGGCCCCCCTACAACTCAAGTATGTTTGTGCTGTTTTGTGCCGTAAAAATTTACATTTGTGCTGCTTTTATTTTGAAGATATTAGCAATTGTTTTTTCCAGACTATGACATCACCTAGCCCCCCTACAACAGCCAAATGGCACAAAACTGGTCTCGTTGGTTAGTGCTACGTTTGTGCTGTTTTGTGCTGCTAAAATTTCCGGTCTATCTTTTATCGTTTTTGCATTATTAATGATTTATTAAAGGTCACTCAGCCCCCCTATAACACCCAAATGAAACTGGTCTCATTGGTTAGTGCTACGTTGGTGCTGCTAAATGTTTTATTTATGCTGTTATGGTTTTTAAGTTATAATAGTTTATTATTTTTCTCAAACTCCACTCACTTTGCCCACTTTACAATCAGCGCAAATAAAAACTCAAGTATGTTTCTTTAGTGCTACATTTGTGCTGTTTTGTGCTGCTAAAATTTCCATTCTACATTTTATCATTTTTGTATTATTAATGATTTATTAAAGGTCACCAAAAGGTCACTCAGCCCCCCCCCCCCCCCCAAATGACACAAAACTGGTCTTGTTGGTTTGTGCTATTTTGTGCTGCTAATATTTCTGGTCTATCTTTTATCATTTTTGTGTTATTTATGATTTATTCAAGTTTACCAAAGGTCACTCAGCCCCCCTATAACACCCAAATGACACAAACTAGTCTCGTTGCTTAGTGCTACGTTTGATCTGTGTTAAGTTGGCACCCCATGTGCCAAATATACTATTCATTTGTGCTAATTTGTACCGCAAAAAATGAGCGTTTGTGCCGGTTCGGTTTCTGAGATATTAAACATTTAATTCAATGTAAGCCCCGCCCCTTCGAACAAAAAATGTGAAAAGACAATACCGCGCTGCCCAAATAGTGAAAACTTACAGCAGCTAACACAGCAAAATTGATCAAAAATGTTGCAAAAAAAATAATGTACAGAAAATAATGTAGAAAAGTGTAGCGCTAAATAAATATGAGAAGGATATCCTAAATGGATATCGTAATTAGTATTACAAAATTAGTGATTAACACCATATGTGTGACCACTGTGCTAGAAAATAATGACTGAACAAACTAAAGTGACAATCACATATGAAAGTCCAATAAATTCGGTGACTGAAGAAATTGGCAGCAGTAGTCCTTTCCCGACGCGTTTCGTTCTAGGGAACATCATCTGGGATTTATTTTGTTACCTACGTGAAGATTATAAAAGTTTTAATGCTATTCCCATCGAGCGCTGCCTTTGTGTGTTTTTTGTATCCTGCTATCCATTTTTCCAGTGGTTGGTAGCTGCACTGGGAATCAGCCTGCAAGGAGATCAGCTAAAAGTAGTTGGATCTGTATATGCGTTTGTGAAGGATGCTTCAGTGTAATTCTCCCTGCTTGTTTAATGCTGTGTGTGTGTTAGAGGGAAGGTGATTTCAGGTGGGACTCACTCCTCTGCTAACAGGCTGTTGAAATGTCAATGACCCTTCTTCAGCCAGCTCCCTATTTCACAGTGTAATTGATCTATTGTGTGTGTGTGTGAAGGAGACCTGTGTTTACTGTTTACTGTGATTAGAAGTGGCTCATGTTAATTATTCTGATTGCTTCATTGTGGTAATTATCTCTTCTATATGCAGGGCCAGGCTGTCTAGATAACGTATTCTGTTACAACTAGTAATTACCTTCACTGATGTCATTATCTAAAGAAATGTCTTCAGGGTCGACTCCGAAGTGTCTGCCTATAATCTGTATGGAAGCCCCCACTGTGAGGGGGGGGGGGCGGAGATTGTCATTGTAACAGTTTTGTAAATTACATATAAGCTGTGTGTTGTACCATTAAAGTCTGTCTTGTTCCAGCAGTAAGCTCTGACTCATGTGTGGCTTATTGGGCGATCTCAGGAATATTCCTCCTCGTGGAATATTGGGGTGATTTGCTTTTATGGGAAGAAGGGAATGCTTGATGGGGATATTCTTATTCCGTCACAGCGTTATAATTAATCGAAATTAGTCGATTAATCGAGTAAAAAAATCGATCAATCGAACACAAAAAATGTAATCAGTAACAGCCCTAGAAAAAACATTTGCTAATATCTTCAAAATAAAAGCAGCACAAATGTAAATTTTTACGGCACAAACGTAGCCCTAAAGAAACACAATTGAGTTTTTATTTGTGCGGATTGTATGGGGGCCAGCTTTGCTGAGCTGGATATGTTGTATCTGATCAGATGTAAATGTATGCCCCAGCTTCCTTTCCCATTTGTTCAAGAACGGTAAATGTTCAAGAGGGCGTATGTTTTGGATAGAACCTGTGGAAGGGAACCCTCTTCGGAACAGTATGCTTCAAAGGTCATTAGGGGGATGATAAAGTTTGAAGGGCTCATTAGCACTTCTGTGGAAGGCCATCGGCCTCCCGTTAGGAAGTGGGATGCCTGGACCCTACCTGTTTGTCATAGGGTCCGAAACATCAGGGGTTTCTGACCAGGGAGAAACCAAGGGTTTCCTATGATAGGGAGCAATGGGGAATCAGGGGTAGAAAATCGGTTCAGTGTGCTGACCTGGGAGCATATGCGAAGTGTCGTACCTATTATGGGGTGTGACTTCAGCACAGGCGGTAGTTGGTCATAGCACCGCAGAGCCCCTGGCAGTGGAATGTCAGTCTGGGCCTGTTCCAGTTGTGTCCACAATTTAGAGAACCAAAGGCAACATGTATTAATTATGAGCTATTGCCACAGGGGCCTAACTTGTTAAGTAAAATAACAAACTGGGAGTGCGCATGCACGAAGCTCCGTGGATGGCTGCCTGAGTCCGTTCCAGCCCTGCATAGCGACAACCGTAGCTGCCCTCACGGTAAACCGAATTTGCTGAAAATCACCAGGCAGGCTCCCCTTCATCCTGGGAACACCCCTCAATACTTGAAATTTGTTTTTAACAGGACCCCAGACCCGAATTTTAGCCTGCAGCTTCTGACTGTAAATTAAGGATGGCCGCTGCTATGCAGAACACCGCCTCCAGCGCCCTCTGCCTCACTGAGCAAGTGCAAGTATTCTCCACAGAACCAGTAACATTTACCTCAGAACATCAGACAGGCCAACCCACAGGTACTCATTACCTCTCAAACTTACAATGACCCCCTTTCTGGTCACATACTATCTGACCTTGCCCTTATACCCTCAGGGCTTAATTTTGCCGCTCAGACTGGCTCAATCCCCTCAGAGGCTCTGTTCAGGGAACAAGCTTTTCTGATGACGGACCTATTTCAAAAATTCTCAGAACTCCTTGACAAGGGACTTGCAAATACAGCGGCTAAAATTACAGGGGACCTGAAAGCGGACTTTCAGAACCTTGGAACAAGAATTGACAATATAGAACAAAAATTGGAAGATACAGTGGCCGCTTCAAATCAAAATGCAAAACACTTATACACAGTCCAAGAACAACTAGACCTTGCTATGTCCAGAATTGACGAACTTGAGAACAGGTCCTGCAGGTATAACATTAGAATAAGAGGGCTACCTGAAACTGTTTTGGACATACCTTCAGCAGTCCAGGAAATGATCAGCACCTTGCTTCCTACCACCCCCCAGAACCGTCTGGAACTAGATAGAGCTCACAGAGCTCTAGGACCTCCCAGAAAAGATGGAAAACCTAGAGATGTTATCACCAAGCCCCATTTTTACTCTGTGAAAGAAGAGGTCATGAAACAGGCCAGATCTGCTCCCCAAATATTATGCCTTGGCCACCCTATTCAACTATTTGCGGATCTCTCTCCTTCAACGATCCAACGCAGGAGGGCTCTGAAGCCACTCTTACAGGTTCTAACACAGAAAGAAATAAAATATAGATGGGCCTTCCCATTGCCTGTCAAGTTTACTGACAAAGGGAGATCTTACTAATTTTCCAGCTTCCAGGAAGGGGAAAGTTTGCTGACGCAACTCAAATTACAAATAGACACCAGTACAGCTAGTACCAGCTCGGCCAAAAGACCTATCCCAACAAGCCCACTATCTCCCCTACAGAACAAAGGAAAGGCTAGGAAAATTAAAGACAACGGACCTACTTGACTTAAGATGTTTGCTTAACTCTTGCTCCTTAACCCTCTGTGGGATCTGGTTTCCGTTCATAGATGTTTCTGTGACAGATCTTAGGGGTTTACCCCCTCCTCGGTTGTTTTTTATTTTTCCTCCTTCTGCCTGTTCTACAGCAGTACAAGCTCATGGACTTCCTATTACCTAGTTACAAAAAGGAGGGGAGGGTTGGGACTTTAGACGAGATGCGTTTTTAGCAGTATGCAATTAAATATATATATGGAATATATATTTTTTCTATATTAGCCAGGCTCAAAGTTGCCAACTAAAAAAGCACTAAACCAAATTAATCTGTCTAAATGTATGTAAATAAAAACAGAGGTTTAGTTGCATGTATCTGCAGATACCTGGGAAGCTGCAGGTCCTACCTATGAATTTAAGGTCTCCTGAAAAGGAGCACAGGTGTGGTTATCAATAGATAGGGGGCAGGTGATAACATAAACCCGCCCCTACCTAAAGTTGGTCTAGCAAAAGAAGAGCACTGGAAATCAAAAGAAAAGTAGGAGTGGAACAAAAAACTTGCCTACCAAACCAAAATACCACCAAACTAAAGCAGACCAACTCAAACTGGGTCAGCTAGTGAAAGAATGACAATGCATAATTAAACTGGTCAGTAGTAGATCTGTGGAGGCACTCTGTTCCACTCCTAAAACGCATCTCCATCCCTGGATAGTGTTCAAAAAAGGGGGGATAGGGTTGGGACTTTAGATGAGGCCTATGATAGAACTATCACAGGCCTCCATCCCTGTAAATAGATACAAAAAGGGGGGGAGGGTTATGACTTTAGATGAGATGCGTTTTTATCAGTATGCAATTAAATATATATATATATATATGGAATATAAAAAATGTTTCCATTTTAGCCAGGCTCAAAGTTGCCAACCAAAAAAGCACTAAACCAAATTAATCTTTCTAAATGTATGTAAATAAAAACAGAGGTTTAGTTGCATGTATCTGCAGATACCTGGGAAGCTGCAGGCCAGCGACAAGGCACTCTGTGTAACTGCAGGTCCTACCTATGAATTTAAGGTCTCCTGAAAAGGAGCACAGGTGTGCTAATCAATAGATAGGGGGCAGGTGATAACATAAACCCGCCCCTACAGAACAAAGGAAAGGCTAGGAAAATTAAAGACAACGGACCAACTTGACTTAAGATTTTTGCTTAACTCTTGCTCCTTAACCCTCTGTGGGATCTGGTTTCCGTTCATAGATTTTTCTGCGACAGTTCTTAGGGGTTTACCCCCTCCTCGTTTGTTTTTTTATTTTTCCTCCTTCTGCCTGTTCTACAGCAGTACAAGCTCATGGACTTCCTATTACCTAGTTCGACTTTCCATTTATATACATATATACTTCATTAATGTATAGATGCGGTGGATGCCCTTGATCCTACGGAAAGTCTCTATTCTTTATGGACTGTGACCCTGCATAGTTACTTGAAGTTATCTTGCCGTGTTATTTTTCAAAATTATTCCTTATTCGGGCGCCCTGTGCGGGGGTGGTCCACATGTACACCCACCTGCTCCTTGGAGACCTGCGGGCCTCTGGGGACTAGGTTGTCTGACCCCGTAGGTCGGATCTCTATTGTTTTGTCTCAGGTTTCGGGGGGTGTCTCCCCCCTCGGGGCTTGGTTTTACATGTTCGGAGACTTTATTATTTTCTTCTTTTTCTCCCCGCTTTTCTTCCCCTGCTTTATTCCCCTTCCCATTGATACGTGTCTAATCATACAATCTGTTACAGAGATCCACAGTCCCAGGTCTACTATGGACACCATCCACCATATCCACTTGTTGGGTGAGGGCATTGAAACGTTCCTGGTAGGAAGACTATCAGGGGTAAGTGAGGACTTAATTTGCAGGTACACCGTTAATGATCCCCATGGCTGATAACACACAGACCCTTCTTAAAATAGCAACCCACAATGTTCAAGGATTAAACTCCCCAGTTAAGAGAAGGAAAATTCTAGATTACCATAAATCTCTCAAAATAGATATTCTCCTACTCCAAGAGACCCATTTTCCATTACGCTATAGTCCCAATTTTAGACATCCTTATTTCCCCCCAATTTTTTCTAGCTAGCACTGAAAATAAAACAAAAGGGGTAGCTATAATGTTCTCAAAAAAGTGTAAATTTGAAAAGACCTTGGAGTATGTTGATCCTGAAGGAAGAATCCTGTTATTACAGGGTTCCATAGAAGGACAAATTTACTCTATAGTGTCATATTATGCCCCTAATAGAGGTCAAGCTGCCTTTTTTAAGACTATGATGGAAACATTAAACCCCATGCTTGTGGGCACGATTATACTGGAGGGAGATTCGAACGTGCCATTCGATCAGGCTCTGGATAAATCCAAAGCCATAAAGGATCAATTGACTCGCCCAACCAACGAAAGTCATAAAATCGCTAGAATTATTTCTGCGCATAATCTGACTGATGCCTGAAGGGAACTAAACCCATCTAAACGTGACTTTACACATTATTCACATCCCCATAATACCTATGCGAGAATCGACCATATTTTGTTACCCTCATATCAGTTACCTTCAATACACAGCACTTACATTAAAGACACAACGTTATCAGATCACTCAGTGGTCATAGTTGCTATACACTCGGGTATGGTGGGTAGGAAACAGGGACATTCTAAACTTAATGAATCCATCCTTTCTAATCCAAATACAGTAGAGAAAATCAATACAGCACTTAAAGAATATTTTTCTTTCAATGACACGGGGGACACCTCATCCGAAACCCTTTGGGCGGCACACAAAACCTTCATTCGGGGTAAAGTTATCCAAATCTCCACCCAAATCAAACGAGAACAAAGGGCTGATATAGAACGTCTGGAAATACACTACGCAGCTCTTAGAGCTAGTCACAAACGGGATCCTTCCTCAACTTCTATTGCTCTTTTAGATAAATCTAGACTGGACCTCGACCTTGCCCATACTACACAAGCCGAAAAAGCAATACGATGGAGCAGTAATAGATTTTATTTACACACAAACAAAATAGGGCCATTACTCGCCTCTAAACTCTCCCCCCAAATCAAAACCCATGTTCCACCTAAGATCAGAATAGCAGGCCAACCTCCCACAGCTAATCCAGTAAAAATCGTGGATGCTTTCCAGGATTTTTACTCCCGACTTTATAGCTCAACTCTCCAATCTGACAAAGATTCCATATT
This sequence comes from Rana temporaria, assembly GCF_905171775.1. Taxonomy (NCBI): domain Eukaryota; kingdom Metazoa; phylum Chordata; class Amphibia; order Anura; family Ranidae; genus Rana; species Rana temporaria. Next base: position 534,401,164 of record NC_053490.1, on the reverse strand, counting down.
TACCGTATTTATGGGCGTATTATCGGCAAAATCGTGGGTGAGCGATATACGCCGATACCCGCTTTCCCGCGCCGAGTTTTGAATACTGCACCGACATATACCGAGCGCAGTACACTCGGGTATAGTCGGCCAGTCTCGGCTTCTTCCGCGGTCACGTCCTGGACGTACAGGACATACAGGACGTGAGCGCGACAGTTGCCGAGCCTGCCCGAGTGTACTGCACTCGGTATATGCTGGCGCAGTATTCAAAACTCGGCGCGGGAAACGAGCGGGGAGGACGCGAGGACGCCGGACCCGACGAAGAGGACACCCGAAGCTGCAGACGGACGCCGGATTCGCCGATGGATGCCGCGCAAGACACCAAAACTGTAAGTACAAAAAAATCTTTTTTTCCACAGGAATGAGGGCAACTTTAGGGGTGCGCGCTATACGCAGGAGCGCGCTATACCCTGATAAATACGGTAAATACCTAGACGAGCTGCCTATCACAACCATACATTCTGCATACAAAGATTTATTAGAAACACCCTTCACAATTGAGGAGGTTCAGGAGGTTCTGGACCGGATGGATTATCCATCCCCTATTATAAAGCCTTTTTGGTAACCCTAGCACCATACCTGACTAAATTCTTTAATACTAAAACTCAGGGTGCCCCTTTTAGACACTCACCTTAACACAGCATTTATCTCAGTCATCCCTAAACCTGATAAAAACCCTGAAGAAATCAGCAATTACCGCCCAATATCTCTTATCAATAATGATATAAAGATAATGACAAAAATACTAGCCAACCGTTTATCTTCCTTTATCAATAACTACATACACAAAGACCAAGTGGGCTTCATCCCGAGCAGTCAAGGCCCAGATCAAATAAGACGAGCAATTGATTTAGTGTCCATTCTGCAATCCGGTTGGGGGGAGGAGCGAGGCAGGAGGGGCTTTTTTATCGTTAGACCTACAGAAGGCCTTTGACACAGTTTCTTGGCCATACATATTTGCTCTTATAGAGCGTTGGAGCTTTGGAGGACGCTTTATGGGTCTTCTACAATCCCTGTACTCGTATCCCAAGGCATTAATTCGTCTTCAAGGACACTATTCTAAACCGTTAAATATAGCCCGGGTACGAGGCAGGGATGTCCGCTTTCCCCTCTCATAGTCGCCATTGCTATAGAGACCTTAGCAATATCCATTCGTCACAATCCTAACATTAAAGGGGTGACATGCAGAGATCAAACCCATAAGTGTGGTCTTTTCGCAGATGACCTCCTCCTATTTGTGACTTCACTGCTGACCTCGCTTCCCAACATTTCTCGAGTTCTAAAACATTTTTAAAACATTTCGGTGTCACGGTCTGGAGTCAGGCTCAGAGGCCAGTAGCTGTAGCAGCAGAACAGGTCACCCTGGCTGATGACACGGGGTCACCTGAGGTGCGGAATCTAAGCGCTAACCGGTATTCACCAGAGCTTCTGAAGGTGAAGATGGATTTTGCTGCGTGTTAGCGCCAGGTCGCGGTCCTCAGGATTGCCCCACCAGGAGGTGAGAAAGCCGGGGTACAATAGCAGATAAGCAGGTGAGGATCAAACAGAAGCGTAGTCGATAACAAGCCAAGGGGTCGGTAATAAGTATTTGTAGGTTGGGATCAGGCAGAAGCGTAGTCGATAACAAGCCAAGTGGTCGGTAACAAGTATTTGTAGGTTGGGATCAGGCAGAAGCGTAGTCGATAACAAGCCAAGTGGTCGGTAACGAGCAGCAGCAAATATGGACGGCAGCAGGGAAGACAGGAGCGAGATATAGGCTGGAGATAGCACAATATTCTGGCAAGGAGGAAGTGCAGAGACATGGCTTATATCAGGAAGTTCGTGGGAGGAGCAAGGGGTTCAAGGTTCAAGACAATCAAGACACAAGGCAGGAATGTTCAATGGATCAGATGGGTTTGTCCAGCAGATCAGACAGGGAGCTGTCCAGCATCCCAGATAGCTCAGTGAGAAGGTTCACTGCCAGACATAGCTGAGGTCCCAGGTTCAAATCCAGGTCCTGACAGTACTCCCCTCCTCCCAGGACGTCCACTGGACGTCTTAGGGCCTGGTTTGTGAGGGAACCTCTGGTGGAATTCTCTTGTTAATCTAGGAGCATGAACGTTCTGCTCAGGCTCCCAAGAATTTTCTTCTGTCCCGTATCCTTCCCATTGAACCAGATATTGCAATTTGTTCCTATAGATCCTGGAATCAAGAATTTTCTCCACCACGTATTCTTCCTCACCCTGTACCTCAACAGGTGGAGGGGGTGGAAGTGTTCTTCCAGAAAAAGTATTTTCGTGAAAAGGTTTAAGTAGCGAAATGTGAAACACAGGGTGAATCTTCATACTTGCTGGAAGTTTTAGGCGAAAGGCAACTGGGTTGATCTGGGCCAAGATCTGGAAAGGTCCCACAAACTTTTGTCCCAACTTTGCAGATGGAACATGAACCTTCAGATTTTTAGTAGATAACCAAACTTGATCACCCACATGAAAGGTAGGAAGTGCTCTGCGATGTCTATCTGCAGCCTTCTTGTAACTTTCCTGAGCTTCCCTCAAAGTCTCGATCAATTTTCCCTGGATCTCCTGTAAAGCAGTTAATCTGTTGGTAACAGCAGGAATTGGAGTTGAGATATGGAGATCAGGGATAAAAGCTGGATGAAGCCCGGTATTTAGGAAAAAAGGGGTCTGAGAGGTGGAGCTATGTTTAGAATTGTTATAAGCAAACTCCGCTGTAGGAAGATAGTCCACCCAGTCATCCTGAAGATAACTAACAAAACATCGGAGGTACTGCTCTAACGTTTGATTGGTCCTCTCGGTCTGACCATTAGACTGAGGATGAAAAGCAGAAGATAGATTAATTGTTACTCCTAAAGCTGAGCAAAAGCTTTTCCAAAATTTTGAAGTGAACTGTACTCCTCGGTCAGAAACTACATCTTCTGGAATTCCATGTAGTCTAAAGACTTCTCGAACCATCAACTCTGCAGTTTGTTCTGCAGAGGGTACCCCCTTCACTGGTATGAAGTGAGCCATCTTAGTGAAGCGGTCAATAACAACCAAGATAGTGGTCATTTCTTTAGAGGGGGGTAAATCAACCACAAAGTCCATAGAAATTGATCCCCATGGTCTTGATGGGACAGGGAGTGGCTGGAGCAACCCCAAAGGAGAAGCTCGGGGTGTCTTATTGCGAGCACAGACCAGGCACGAGGCTACATAACTTTTGACATCTCTTTTGTACCCAGGCCACCAAAAGGAACGGGATAAAAGTTCCTCCGTCTTAGAAACTCCAAAATGTCCAGCAAGTTTGGAGTCATGAACCAACTTGAGGACTTCAACCCGAGCAACTTCAGGTACATAGAGGCGATGTGCTTGAGTCCAGAAGCCATTCTTGTAATCAAGGATGATGTTCATAGGAGGATCTTTGAGGAGTAGGTCATTCTCATACCCTTCCTTGAGAAGACTCAAGAATGCTTTAGAACTTGTGACACCTAGAAAGTTCTTTTGAGGCAGGACTGTGTATTCAGAGTTGTCTTCCTGGAGAGGCCCAGACAACATTCGTGATAAGGCATCAGCCTTACCATTCCTTGACCCAGGTCGATATGAGATAATAAAATTGAACCTGGAAAAGAATAATGACCAACGTGCTTGTCTAGAAGACAATCTCTTGGCAGAACGAATGAATTCCAGATTCTTATGATCAGTGAGAACGGTTACAGGATGCTTAGCGCCTTCCAGCAAATGCCTCCATTCAGAAAATGCTTCTTTAATTGCTAGCAACTCCTTATTCCCAATGTCATAATTTCTTTCGGCTGAAGACATTACACGAGAAAAGTAAGCACAAGGATGTAGCTGCATCTTTTCACCATGTCGTTGGGAGAGGATAGCTCCCACGGCAGAGTTTGAAGCATCCACTTCCACTATAAAAGGTAATTCAGGATTGGGATGTACCAATACTGGTGCAGAAGTAAAAAGATTTTTTAACTTTCCAAAAGCAGCCTGTGCCTCAGATGACCACACAAAGGGCACCCCTTTCTTTGTTAGCTGGGTAATTGGAGCTATCACCTTAGAGAAGTTCCTTATAAATTTTCGGTAAAAGTTGGCAAACCCGACAAATCGTTGGATTTCCTTAATGTTTCCGGGGGCAGGCCAATCTACCACTGCTTTAATCTTCTCAGGATCCATGCCCACACCATCTGGAGAAATAATATACCCTAAGAACTGGATCTGGGTTTGTTCAAACTCACATTTCTCCAATTTGATGTAAAGTCGATTCTGCCTTAATCTTTCAAAGACAATGCAAACATGCTTGCGGTGCTCTTCCAGGTTATCAGAAAAGATAAGGATGTCATCCAGATAAGCAATGACAAATTGGTCCAACAGATCTCGAAAAACATCATTTATGAAGTGCTGAAAGGTCGCAGGGGCATTGCAGAGACCAAAAGGCATGACCAAGGACTCAAAATGCCCATATCTGGTTCTAAAGGCGGTTTTCCATTCATCTCCTGAACGAATACGGACCAGGTTATATGCCCCCCGTAGGTCAAGTTTTGTAAACACTTTGGCAGAACGAAGTCTTTCCAACATTTCCGAGATCAAGGGGAGTGGATAACGTTTTTTAATTGTGACCTTATTCATGTGCCTGTAATCAATGCATGGACGCAAGGTGGAGTCTTTCTTTTCAACAAAGAATAGAGCTGCTCCTGCAGGAGATGTTGAGTGTCTAATAAAACCCTTTTCTAAATTTTCATCAAGCCACTCCCTGAGCACTTTTAATTCAGGTTCTGAGAGATTAAAAAGGCGGCCAAAAGGTATTTCGGCCCCTGGAAGCAGCTCAATGGGGCAATCGTATGGGCGATGAGGAGGTAATTGATCTGCATTTTTCTTATTACAGACATCCCGGAATGCATGGTATTGTGGAGGCAAGTCGTCATATGACTGGGTAGTTACCACACCAACTTGCAATTCCTTGACCAGCGGAGAACTTGTTTGATAAGATTCCCTACAGTGTTCCTTGCAGTGGGAGGATGTGAAATCTATGGTCCGTGCTCCCCAGTTGATAGAGGGATTGTGAGTGGAGAACCACGGAATGCCCAAAATGATGGGAAATTTGGGTGATGTGATCAACTGAAAGCTGATGGTCTCACGATGATCCGCCTCAAACTGGATTACCAAAGGAACGGTTTTATGGGTAACAGGTCCTGAGGATAAGGGTGAACCATCAACTGTCTCCATCTCAATAGGAGAAGATGTATTTATGGCTTGAATGTTATTGTGGTGGGCAAACTCTATATCCATAAAGTTTCCTCCAGCCCCAGAGTCCAGCATAGCAGAGCAGGGGATTTCACGGCCCTCAGAAATTAGCTTAATGGGCATGACAAAATGAGTTAATAAAGAATTAGCCTTATTTTCTTCCTGAATTAAAGGAGAGACGGACTGAGAAATTGAGTTTATTTGTTCAGATACTGTAATATCTGTTGCTGCAATTGTTCTTTTAAATTTATTGGGACAATTAACTGCGTAATGTCCGGAGTCTCCACAATAAAGACATAAGTTCTCTGAACGTCGTCTTTCTTTCTCCTGAGTAGTAATAGATCTTTTAAGAGCATCCACCTGCATAGGTTCAGGAGTGTCAGAATCAGGAGTAAATCTTGAAACCTTAGGAGGATACTGAGTAGTAGAAAAACGCATGCCACCATTACTGCCTAAGATTCCCAGTCTCTCCTTTCTCCTTTCAGTAAGTCTTTGATCAATTCGAATACACAATTTAATAAAAGCCTCAAGGTCGTCAGGACTTTCTACTCTGGCAAGCTCATCTTTTACTTGTTCCGCGAGTCCTTGACGGAACTGACTCTTTTGTGCTGCTGGATTCCAATTGGTATCTGAGATCCAGCGTCGAAATTCAGTTGTGTACTCTGCAACAGAGCGTCTACCCTGCCGTAAATTGTGCAATTTTGCCTCAGCAGTAGTGCAGCGGTTAGGATCATCGAAAACTTGGTTCATCGCAGTCACAAAAGAATTGAAATCATCCAGGACGACATCATCTTTCTCCACATAAGGGGAGGCCCAGGCTAAAGCTTCCTCAGTCAGGAGGTTGATAATAAACAGCACCTTTTTCCTGTCCGAAGTAAATGCAGCAGGTTGCATCTGAAAGTATATGCGACATTGATTAAGGAACCCTCTATAATGGCGGCGGTCTCCGTTAAACTTAAGTGGTAGGGGCATCCGTGTATTAGTATCTACGGCAGCAGTGTCTCGAGCACGAAAGTCACGCAATTGTTTATTCATATCAAGGATTTCCTCTTGTAGTGCTTTCACTTCAATTTGTAACTCAGAACATTTTTCCTGGTAGTTAACAGCAAACGTCTGCAACTCAGCGATTTGCACCCTGAGAGGAGCTACAGCAGCTGCTACAACGGCCTCCATGTTTTGGGCCAGAATATTCTGTCACGGTCTGGAGTCAGGCTCAGAGGCCAGTAGCTGTAGCAGCAGAACAGGTCACCCTGGCTGATGACACGGGGTCACCTGAGGTGCGGAATCTAAGCGCTAACCGGTATTCACCAGAGCTTCTGAAGGTGAAGATGGATTTTGCTGCGTGTTAGCGCCAGGTCGCGGTCCTCAGGATTGCCCCACCAGGAGGTGAGAAAGCCGGGGTACAATAGCAGATAAGCAGGTGAGGATCAAACAGAAGCGTAGTCGATAACAAGCCAAGGGGTCGGTAATAAGTATTTGTAGGTTGGGATCAGGCAGAAGCGTAGTCGATAACAAGCCAAGTGGTCGGTAACAAGTATTTGTAGGTTGGGATCAGGCAGAAGCGTAGTCGATAACAAGCCAAGTGGTCGGTAACGAGCAGCAGCAAATATGGACGGCAGCAGGGAAGACAGGAGCGAGATATAGGCTGGAGATAGCACAATATTCTGGCAAGGAGGAAGTGCAGAGACATGGCTTATATCAGGAAGTTCATGGGAGGAGCAAGGGGTTCAAGGTTCAAGACAATCAAGACACAAGGCAGGAATGTTCAATGGATCAGATGGGTTTGTCCAGCAGATCAGACAGGGAGCTGTCCAGCATCCCAGATAGCTCAGTGAGAAGGTTCACTGCCAGACATAGCTGAGGTCCCAGGTTCAAATCCAGGTCCTGACATTCGGGCTTGAAGGTCAACTACACAAAATCACAGGCCCTTAATGTCTCGCTCCCTCCTCCAACTGTAGCCCTATTAAAACAATCATTCAAATTTGATTGGAACGACAACTCCATCAAATACCTAGGTATATCACTTACAGCCCGCTTCGAAAACCTTTACATAAACAACTACCCTCCTTTATACAGGAAATTAGAAAATGATATTAAGACTTCGTCCAAACATGAGTTTTCCTGGCTGGGAAGGATCAATTCGATCAAAATGACCTTGCTTCCAAGACTTCTATATATTTTTTTAGATCTCTACACATTCCAGTTAATAAACTCCACTTGAAAAAACTCCAGAGCAAAATACTTAAATATACATGGGGCTCCTCCGGTTATCGAATTTCCCAACATACCTTGTTACTTCATAAAAGTAAGGGAGGACTAGGTCTTCCCGACTTGCACAAATATTATATAGCTGCTAGAGTTGCACAACTTTCTACAATTTACTCGAAACCACAAAAGCCAGACTGGATCAATATTGAACAACAGGCAGCACCCCATTTATCTCTAGATTGTCTATTAGGGTGCCCACCAAAAAGAAGGCCACCCATATTAGCCCCCTCTCTGTCCCAATCCTGTACACTTTGGGATAGCCTCAGAAATCACCCTGCCCTCATTTCAGCAGTACGACCTCTTAGGCCCCGTACACACGACCGAACATGTTTGCTAAAACTGGTCCGCGGACCAGTTTCAGCAGACATGTTCGGTCGTCTGTACAGCCGAGCGGACAGGATTCCAGCGTACATTTGCCCGCCAGACCGTTTTCGAGCAGGCAAATGTTTCTAAACATGTTTAGAAACATGCCCGCTGGAATCCTGTCCGTCGGAAATGTTCGGTCGTCTGTACAGACTTACCGTACATGTCCGAGCGGCCGCCATCCCTCGCATGCGTCGAATGACTTCGACGCATGCGTGGAAGCATTGAACTGCCAGGGCCGCGCACGTAGCCGCGTCATCGTCGCGGCGACGGCGCGGCCTCGTCGCCGCGTATCGTGTATGCGCGGATTTCTGTATGATGGTGTGTACAGCCATCATACAGAAATCTCCGGGCGGGCATGTACGCTGAAAACGGTCCGGCGGATCGTTTTCATCGTACATGTTTGCCCGTCTGTACGGGGCCTAACACACCTATTTAATAATCCCGACTTTCCTCCAGGCTTAGATAGAAAAACATTTCATTGGTGGGAAGACAAGGGACTATACCGTATAGGACACTTCTTTAGATCTGGGAAGCCATTGACCCTTGACTATTGCGTTAAAAAATTGAAACTCCCAGAAATCGCTATGATACTATTTCAAAATCAAATTTGGAAGAGCAAACCGCTTCCGATCCAATTCACAAAATTTGAGATATGGTGCGAACAAGCCTTGGAGCAAAAAGGAGGCATCTCTGTGATTTATTCCTCCCTCACTCACCCTACAGCAAAATCTTCTTACATGGAAGCGCGGGAGAAAGATCTCCAATGCAGCTGGGATCTGGAGACCTGGCATAGAGCCTGCTCTAGATCCTTCAGGGGAATCGTTAATATTTCCCTGGTGGAGGCTAATGTTAAGGTTCTTACCAGGTGGTACTTGACCCCCACTAAACTTGCAGCAATATACCCGACTGCGGATCCAACTTGCTTCAGGGGGTGTCAACTACTAGGGTCAATGGTCCATACCTGGATCCACTTCATACTTACAGGAGCCAAGCTCACAGTGGCTAAAGCATGGAAGAAACCTAAGCCCTTCCTATTGGAAGTTAAACAGAAGATATCCTGGATAATGGTTCAAGAAAAATTGGTCAGCATCTTAAATGATACGACCCTACAGTTTGAAAGTATCTGGGATCCCTGGGCTAAATATGTAGGGATCTCTATCTCTAATGCCGCGTACACGGTCGTTTTTTGGCATGAAATAAAATTACATTTTTAAAAACGGTGTCGCTACGGATCTCTCCCTTTCTCAACATTAACGTATCCCCTCCTTCTCCTGTCTTTTTTTCTCCCCTTCTCTATCTCTTTCCCTTTTTCTGATTTCTCCTTTATTGTTCTCTGCTTTAAGAGTACCTGGAAATGACACAAGAATTACTCATATGTTTTTTCATCTCTTCTTAACATTCTCATATAACCTACAGAAATCTCTTTCCTTATGTTTCAATTCATAGGGCTGATTATTTTTGACATAAGGTCCTCTTGGATAGGGGGATGGGGTCATCGGGTGGGGGTTCTCTCCACCGGCACAGCGTGTTCTCTTTAGGGGTGCTGGGGGATTGAGAATACCTCTGCTCCTTGGTGTCTCTCCCTAAGCTGGTTGCTTTTTCAGTAGGACTTAAAGTGGAGGTTCCCCCTAAAAAAAAATTCTAACAATACATTCAGAAGACTGATTACACTGCGGGTAGGCTGTTTTTTTTTTTTTTTTTTTTCGTACATACCTCGATATCGCCGTTTCATCCCTCGGCTTCCGGGTATGTGGGGCTGGTCGTTCCTAGTTGATTGACGTTCCTCTGACCGACGCATACTTGACGTCACGACTTTCCGAAAGAAGCCGAACGTCGCTGCGCAAGCGCCGTATAGAGCCGACTCTATACGGTGCAGTATGCGCCGGTCGGAGGAACATCAATCAACTAGGTCCAGCAAGAATCATACCCGGAAGCCGAGGGATGAAACGGCGATAACGAGGTATGTACGAAAAAAAAAAAAAAACCCCAGCATACCCGCAGTGTAATCAGTCTTCTGAATGTATTGTTAGAATTTTTTTTTAGGGGGAACCTCCACTTTAATAGGATTATTTTACCTTTCTAACTTCTTTTATTTATGCATTTTTAAGCTACTCAGCCCTTATTCAATTAATTTTGTCATTGTCCAGGATTTATTATTGATGTGACTTTGGAACATTAAATCACTGTATAAAATTGTATTCTATATACTATGAAAATAAAAATATTTTGAAAGAAAAATAACAAACTGTTCTGTATTTATCTTAGATTAAATTAAACATCTCACTGATCAAACTGCAACAAGCTTTTATCCCTACTTACCTGTACATTGCGATTAGAACTGATATCTGCCATGTGCATGCTAGGTTTAATGCAATAATAACGTCATCTAACAATTATCTACTAACCTGAATGTTGTTATTGCCAGAGAATTGCATGTGTACAACCTAATATCAGTATTTATGTGGATTATCTCTGAAATGATGTGAGATCTAACGTTAAAACCACTCGATCTTACCGGATCTAATGAATATCTATTAGCCTGAATGATTTTTGGCCAAAAAAAATTTGATAAGGGGGGGCCCCCCTCATTAATCACTTAATAAGTCTCCAATTATGTGAGATCTAACGTTAAAACCACTTGATCTTACCGGATCTAACAAATACCGTATTTATCGCGGTATAACGCGCTCCCGCGTATACCGCGCACCCCTAAAGTGGCCCCCAATCCTGTGGAAAAAAAGTTATTTTTGTAATTACAGTTTTGGTGTCTTGCGCGGCGTCCATCGGCGGCCTCGTCGTGTCCGGCGTCCTTCTGCGGCTTCAGGTGTCCTTCTGCGGCTTCGGTTTCCTCTTCGGCGGATCCGGCGTCCTTCTGCGGCGTCCTCCCCGCTCGTTTCCCGCGCCGAGTTTTGAATACTGCGCCAGCATATACCGAGCGCAGTACACTCGGGCAGGCTCGGCAACTGTCGCGCTCATGTCCTGTACGTCCAGGACGTGACCGCGGAAGAAGCCGAGACTGGCCGAATATACCCGAGTGTACTGCGCTCGGTATATGTCGGCGCAGTATTCAAAACTCGGCGCGGGAAAGCGGGTATCGGCGTATATCGCGCACCCACGATTTTGCCCTGATTTTCAGGGCAAGAAAGTGCGCGATATACGCCGATAAATACGGTAGCTTCCAAAATAGCTAACTGTTTGGTCAATTTTTTGATAAGGGGGGGGGGGGCTGATGATGGGTCAGCCCCCAGCAAATAACTGTTAATATTGCTTCTTCTGTGTGAGATCTAACGCAAACAAAGGTTGATCTAACCTGATCTAACAAAGATCTAACAAACTGCATAGGAAAAATGTATTTTTTTTTTTATGGGGGGCTATTGTTTTCATATTTGACACTTTTGTTGTTAATTATTTCCTATATATGAGCTCACAGATTACTGTGTATTTCTCATGTAAATCTTAATAAAAATATTGAACAAGGAAAATAATGATAACAATAATATTAATAATAATGACAATAATCATAATACTAATAATAGTTAATTATAGCTCTATCCAATTGTTATTGCTGGTTGCCTGGGCAATACATACAGTGCATTGAGACTCATTAATAGGAAGGCCCCTTTAGATCCTCTTGTGATCATCATATTCCCTGGCATGTTGATATCACAGAACAGAGTTCTATGGTATATATAGTATGATGTGTGTAGGCAGCTTATAATAAATTACATGTATGTACGTCTGTATCGCTGAGTTAATATGTCTTTTGAAATACAATAATAAATAATCTGGATCAATACAGAAGTGGAGGGATCATACAGGAAACCTGTTCCTATACGCAATAGAGAACAAGAATACGTTGTCACCCAAGTTTCGGTTGACTGACTGCTAGTAGAAAGAAATATATATTTAGATAGATAAATAGATAGGGCCAGATTCAGAAACATTTAACGCTGGCGTATCTATTGATACGCCGTGTAAATTAAAAGATGCGCTGTCGTATCTATGCCCTATATTCAGGAACCTAGATACGCCTGAAATATGGCTTCAGCCGACCGACGTAAGTTGCCGTACGCCGTCGTATCTTGGGTGCATATTTACGCTGGCCGCAAGGCGCGCTTCCGCTTGAGCTAGATACGCCGATTCACGAACGTACCTGCGCCCACTACGCAGTTTACGTAAGGCTTACATCCGGCGTAAAGTTACCCCTGCTATATGAGGCGTAGGTAATGCAAAGTATGGACGTCGGAACAAGCGTATTTTTTTACGTCGTTTATGGGGCTGTGCGTAGGTTACGTTCACGTCACAGGCATTGAGCCGTCGTATGTTTGGGCGTATATTCAACGTGATTCTGAGCATGCGCGCGCATTCGCCGTTCGATCGGGGTCACGGTTAATTTAAATGAAGCACGCCCACTACCTGCCTACTTTGAATTAGGCGGGCTTACGCCGGCCTATTTACACTACGCCGGTGCAACGTACGGTGCGACTCCTTTGAGAATATAAGATGCGCTACGCCGGCCAAAAGATACGCCGCTGTACCTGAATCTGGCCCATAGTTTTGTTTTTTTTTGGACACTGGAGTCAGGAATATGTGTAATTGGTTTACAGTTTTTTATTTTTGTATTATATTACTTCATTGCTATGACATATTTTTACACTATTTGCGCTTTATTCATTATGGTGTCCGTTTATGAAGCAGTGAACAGCGGTGATCCTTGGCTTCACCATAATGAATGAAAATTAAACCAAATTCAATCTATATAATACTAATCACAGCCCATAAACAGTTTATGAAACAGAGGTAATCGGGGGGAGAAGTGTTTGAACTTGTTCTCCCGCCGATTATCTCCACACACAGAGAATCCTCATAAACTGACACAGTAAGACCCGGTTCACACAGGGGCGGCACGACTTTGGGGGCGACTCGGCAACGCAACCTGAAGACAACTTCAGAGGCGACTTGCAAAATGACTTCTGTATAGAAGTCAATGCAAGTCGCCCGGAGTCGCCCCCAAAGTCGTACAAGAACTTGCGTCGCTCCTATTAGAACGGTTCTATTGAATAGAATGGGACGCTGAGTCGCCTCAGTGTGAACCGGCTCTAATGGACAGTTTATGAAGCTGTGATCTGAGCACTTCACTGGCGATCTGAGTCAGAATTCACACTCCCCGATTCACCAGCTCAGAGCGGGGAGTGAAGAGGGAATCCCGGGGGGTCTCAGGAAGAAGGAGGACGATTTTTAACTTCCTTCTACCTCGTTCAGACCCCCTAACACTGTAACTATGTCCCACTGTAATATTTATGTGTATATATATATATATATATATATATATATATATATATATATATATATATATATATATATATATAATGTGTGTGTGTGTATACATGTATACAGAGGCGGCTCTAGACTTTGTGAGGCCTTAGGCAAAACTTAGACATGAGGCCCCACTCACACCCATAATGGGAAAAATATTATAAAAATTATAAAAATGAACTGTATAAATGCATATATTAACTTAAATCCACTGATATAGATCAAATTGTGCAGCTGCCTACTCATTATCCTCTGTGCTGTCTCGTAAATGTGAAATAAATTTGTCAACAAAGTATAAAAACAAAAAAAAGTCAGTTAGTCAGAGACTGTGCGGCCATGATACAGGAGATGGTTAGAGACTGTGCGGCCATGATACAGGAGATGGTTAGAGACTGTGCGGCCATGATACAGGAGATGGTTAGAGACTGTGCGGCCATGATACAGGAGCAATCAGAGACTGTGCGGCCATGATACAGGAGACGGTCAGAGACTGTGCAGACAATGATACAGGAGACGGTCAGAGACTGTGCAGACAATGATACAGGAGACGGTCAAAGACTGTGCAGACAATGATACAGGAGACGGTCAGAGACTGTGCAGACAATGATACAGGAGACGGTCAGAGACTGTGCAGACAATGATACAGGAGACGGTCAGAGACTGTGCAGACAATGATACAGGAGACGGTTTTGTGCTAACAGACAATCACACCACAAAGATGCAGGAGATGGTGAGAGACTGTGCGGAAAATGATACAGGAGACGGTCAGATATTATGCAGCCATGATACAGGAGACGGTCAGAGACTGTGCAGCCATGATACAGGAGACAGTCAGAGACTGTGCAGCCATGATACAGAAGACAGTCAGAGACTGTGCGGACAATAATACAGGAGACAGTCAGAGACTGTGCGGACAATCATACAGGAGACGGTCAGAGACTGTGCGGACAATCATACAGCAGACGGTCAGAGACTGTGCGTACAATCATACAGGAGACGGTCAGAGACTGTGTGGACAATCATACAGGAGACGGTCAGAGATTGTACGGACAATCACACAGAAGACGGTCAGAGATTGTGCGGACAATCATACAGGAGACGGTCAGAGATTGTGCGGACAATCATACAGGAGACAGTCAAAGATTGTGCGGACAATCATACAGAAGACGGTCAGAGACTGTGCAGACAATGATACAGGAGACGGTCCGAGACTGTGCAGACAATGATACAGGAGACCGTCAGAGACTGTGCAGACAATGATACAGGAGATGGTCAGAGACTGTGCGGACAATGATACAGGAAATGGTCAGAGACTGTGTGCGGACAATAATACAGGCAATGGTCAGAGACTGTGTGCGGACAATGATACAGGCAATGGTCAGAGACTGTGAGCGGACAATGATACAGGCAATGGTCAGAGACTGTGAGCGGACAATGATACAAGCAATGGTCAGAGACTGCGCGACCATAACAACAACAGAATGGGCATAATTGATAACTTATCAGTGTAATGCTTCTTCATCATCAGCAGGTTTAGGGAGAGGGTAAATAACACTTCTGTGTTACTTAACTGTAATAGAGAAGGTGGTACTGGTGCACCATTCTGGGTGTACTGTCTGGCAGAGGAATAGGAATCACAAAAATAGCTGCACAGAATTATAAATCTTTTGGTAGAGGAAACATTTCACATATGTGTGTGAATAGATGTTTGATTGGGGTTAATTTTGAAAGCAGAACTGGAACAAGATAAATAATTAATTAATAATTAAATTGAAATAAAATAAGCCCTCCAGTTTGAATAGCCAGCCTCATTCAACGGCATTCAACTGGAATGTACATGCCCTCAGCCTGTCATTCAACAAGTAAGGAGAAGGGCACAATGATGATCCCATCCAGTGGCGACTAGTACTCCAAATTTTTTTGGGGGGCACAAACAAACTGAAAAAAAAAACTTCAATTGCAGCCTCACTGTGCCCATCAAACGCAGCCACTGTGCCCATCAATCTCAGCCACTGTGCCATCAATTGCAGCCACTGTGCCCATCAAAAGTGCCACTGTGACAGGCAGGGCCGCTGATAAGCCAGTACAACTGGCCCTGTTGTCCCCAGGTGTCGGGAGGCCCACAGGGCCCCATATAACAACTCCATTTTTTTTATTTATTTTTTTATAAAAAATATATATATTTTTTTAATATATTTTTATTTTATTTTTTATTAAAGGGACATTTTTTTTTTTAGAGGTCCGGAGGTCCACAGAGCCCCAGATGGCAACCCCCCTTTTTTTTTATTTATTTTTTATAAAAAATATATATATTTTCTTAGGGGTACGGGGGTCCCCAGGGGCCCGGAGATCCCCAGGGCCTGGGATGAGAACACCCCTTTTTTTATAAAAAAAATAAATACATTTTTATATATTTTTTGATTTCTTAATAAAATCTTTTTTTTATATTATTTTACTTCTTTTTTTTTTTATTCCTTTTTTGAGATATATATTATATATTAAAGGGCTCATGAGGTCTCCAGGGCCCCATGTGGCAAAACCCCCTTTTTTTATATAAATGTTTTTTTTATTATTATTAAAGGACCCTGGATGGCAACCCCCCCCCCCCTTTTTTTTTTTAATAAATGTTTATTTATTTATTTTATATATTTTTTTATTATTTTTTTTTTTATTTTAAATTTTTATTAATAATTTGTAAAGGTCCCCCTCCGCTTCTCAATTCGCGGCAGCCCCCCCCCTCCCGCTTCTCAATTTTAATTTCAGATGGCAGCCCCCCCCCCCCCCGGTCCTCTGCTTTAGGGGGCCCATGACTGAAGCTGTCTAAGGGGCCCCAAAATTCCTGATGGCGGCCCTGGTGACAGGGTATGATGATGAGACCAATCGAAATGATTAATTTGAGAAAAGAAGCACTTTGCCAATTACCATGAATGAAGAAACAAACTCCTCCAAGAATTCATAATATGACCTAAAGCCCATGCAGATTGCAGAGATAATATGGTCTTTGACTTTGGGGTGCATTGTTGTAGTTTTTTTTTTTCTTCATATATATATATAAATATAGATAATATTGTTTTATTATAGACCACCTGTTCGTGACTTGGTCCTCCTCCTCCACTACTAAAGGCAACAGGACTCGCAAGCAACACGTGACGGTGACGTTCTTTCTCTCTCGCTCTCTGCCCTGCAGTGCAATCTGGGAGTTGTAGTCTCTCTGCAGAGCACAGGCACCAGACGGCCAAGTTGAAGTCTGTGTGCCTGCGCTCTGTGGAAGAACTACAACTCCCGCCATGCGCTGGGGCCGCCATCGCCGACTTTTGGTGGAGCCTGTTATTGGACGCAGGCAGCCTGAGCCTGCCCACCATCCACCACGATCGATTGTAACTTAGTGTTGTCCCGCCTCGTCTGCCGCTGCGGAGGCTCAGCTCACTCAGTCTGCGGCTATGTGCAGCGCGCCCGCCGCCCACTCACCCCCCTGCTTGCGAGTCCCAGTCCCACACAGCAACACAACACCTGAAAGGCATATTAGGCAATCGCGTGACGGCGAGGCCTAAGGGGGTTGCGTAATTTGCCTAATTAAAGAGCCGCCTCTGCATGTATATATAATGTGTGTGTGTATACATATATATATTATGTAGGGGGACTCGTTATTTTAATTACATTACCCACACCGTCTGTCAGTGTACTGAGCGGTGATAATTTATCATTGCTCAATAAACTGACATCTCGGTTTTTCAGTGAATTTCTGGTACTGTAAATCTCGTAAAGTCTCACTCAGTATCAGGGGCCGTTCTCCAGTGTTTGAAGAGTTGGTAGATCGCTTCACTCCTCCGCTTCGTAAACAGGCACACAGAGGAGAAAAATCTTCTCTGTGAATTCCTGGAGAACAAAGCAGTGAATAGATTTCACTGCTTCATAAAAGGACACCTATATATATATAGGCCCAGATTCAGAGAGCAATTGCGTCTGCGTAACCATAGTTACGCAGCGCAATTGCTTACTTGCGCCGGCGTAACGACTTCTCCTGATTCAGAGAGCTTGTTACGCCGACTGCAGCCTAAGATATGCGTGGCATAAGGCTCTTATGCCCTCATATCTTAGGCTGCATTCTTACGCAGGCCGCTAGGTGGCGTTCCGGTAGTGGTCAGCGTATAGTATGCAAATTGCATACTAACGCCGATTCACTACCCTACGCGAGCCCTGCGTACGCAGTTTACGTTGTTTGCGTACGTCGGTTTTTGCGTAAGGCTGCCCCTTCTAATAGCAGGGGCAGCCAATGCTAAAGTATACCCATCTTTCCCGCGTTGCGAAATTTGAAATTTACGTCGTTTGCGTAAGTGAATCGTGAATGGCGCTGGACGCCATTCACGTTCACTTTGAAGCAAATGACGTCCTTGCGACGTCATTTACCGCAATGCAAGTCGGGAAAGTTTCCCGACGGAGCATGCGCACTATGCTCGGCGCGGGATCGCGCCTAATTTAAATGATCCACGCCCCCTACAGGATCATTTAAATTGCGCGTGCTTACGCCGGGCATTTTGCCGGAGCGCCCACGCAATTTACGGAGCCACTGCTCCGTGAATCGCGCGTAGCGCAGGAAATTTACGGAGGCGCAGCGGCAAAACGGTGCGCTGCGCCTCCGTAAAAAAGGGGCAAAGCTACCTGAATCTGGGCCATAATGAATAAAGCGCAAATAGTGTAAACATATGTCATAGCAATGAAGTAATATAATACAAAAAAAAAAACTGTAAACCAATTACACATATTCCTGACTCCAGTGTCCAAAAAAAACTTTTGGACAGAGGAAAAAAAAAACACGCAACCTTTCTTCCTTCTGCAAATCGCACATCGCTGTGCGTTCTATAGCCTTTCCTGTTCTTCACCCTCCCATACATAGAAATATATATATATATATATATATATATATATATATATATATATATATATATATATATATATATATATGTATATTTATTTTATATATGTATTTATTTATTTATTGTATCCCCTAAAACTGAGCCAATGTTATATTGTATATATATATATATATTTTTTTTAAACAGCGTAGCACTTGCTCATTTCGGAAAGGATCATTACATTAAAATTGTGTTACATTGGAGAGGGAGTGATTATAAACTAAGGCCCAGATTCTCAAAGGGTTTACGACGGCGCAACGCCATGTACGCCGTCGTAAGTCCTAATCTGGGCCGTCGTATCTATGCGCCTGATTCTTAGAATCAGTTACGCATAGATATCCATTAGATCCGACAGGCGTAAGGCTCTTACGCCTGTCGGATCTAAAATGCAATTTTTTTTTTGTCCGCTAGGTGTCGCCGCCGTCGTTTTCCCCGTCGAGTATGTAAATTAGCTAGATATGCGAATTCCCGAACGTACGCGCGGCCGACGCAGTAAAGTTACGACGTTTACGTTAGGCTTGACCAGGCGTAAAGTTGCCCCTGGGTATATGAGGCGCAATCAATGTTAAGTATGGCCGTTGTTCCTGCGTCGAAATTTAAAAATTTTCGTTGTTTGCGTAAGTCGTCCGTGAATGGGGCTGGATGCCATTTACGTTCACGTCGAAACCAATGACGTCCTTGCGACGTCATTTGGAGCAATGCACCCTGGGATATTTTTCGGACGGCGCATGCGCAGTACGTTCGGCGCGGGAACGCGCTTAATTTAAATGCTCCACGCCCCCTACCCGCCTAATTTTAATTAGGCGGGCTTGCGCCGGGTGATTTACGCTACGCCGCCGCAACTTTACAGGCAAGTGCTTTGTGAATAAAGCACTTGCCTGGAAAACTTGCGGCGGCGTAACGTAAAGGAGATACGTTATGCCCGCACAGTTTTGCGCGATTCTACGAGAATCTGCCCCACATTATCTCGAAAGTTGGAATGACATAAATGTATACAGGAAAAGCTTGGTTTGAGAGTAACTTGGTTTGAGAGTAACTTGGTTTGAGAGTAACTTGGTTTGAGAGTAACTTGGTATGAGAGTACATTTTGCCTTGATATACAAGCGATGTCTTGATATAAGAGTAGTGTCATGTCACAACTGAGTATAAAAGAGAAGAGAGGAGCCTCTAAGTGTAGCAATATGGTTACATTTAATGAAGGGACAACATTTAGCAACTTATTGCTACACTTAGAGGCGTCTCTCTTCTCTTTATACTCTGTAAAAAAAATGCTTTGATATACAAGTGCTTTGGATTACAAGCATGTTTCTGGAACGAATTATGCTCGCAAACCAAGGTTTTACTGTATAATGCAGAGTCTGACACCTGAAGGGTTAAATGTGAAATGAGCTTTTCACTATTTTATTAGTAATGAGTGAATGTTATTTTGGGTAGGGAGAGAGTTGTATATATACTTGCGGTCTGACAGATATCATAATATTAGTTATGTATTAATTGTATGTCATTCATTTACTGTATATATGTTGTATTATGTTGTATTTTTTTCTTAATAAGGGACATAATTGTTGTTTGGGGTGGTATTTGGAGGACTTGTAGGTTAGAGACCCACAGCGCCTGAATGATCGCTAAACCCCCACCCACCAAGAAAATATACCAGATATTATATGCATGGATCTTTTTCAAAACAACATGTATATATATGTATATTTATTTTATATATGTATGTATTTATTTATTTATTATATCCCCTAAAATGGAGCCAATGTTCGGGTAGTACGATCTATTTAATGATTTCCATAGGGACACTGATATTACAAATAGTTAAATATCTGTTACTCTGGAAATATATCACAGCCATCACAAAAATGCCGAACTTTATATTTGTTGCAATCATTTCTTTTCACTTAGAAAATCGTAAGAGAACGATCCAAAATGTGTCCACACATGGGTGACTTTTTTCATAGATGCAATCAGAGGATGGAAGCGATCATCTCACCCTGGAGTGAGATTGCATCGTGTGTGTCCATCTGATCGCTATATATGTAATGTTGGAGCCATTTCCCATTTCTCCTGATTATTGTCTCTGGGAGATGAAATAATCCTAAATGCTGCAATCTGATAACCCGGAATCCAATCTATAGTCTGAAAATGCGCCCAATCCCTAAATAATAATAAATTGCTTCTCTGTAACAAGAAAGTTACATTTTCTTTACCAAACACACATCGATGTATAAATGATGCGATAATAATGTTCATAAAACGCCATAAAATATATTTATTAATCTTTAAGAAAACATAATAATAACAAATAATAATATAATCATTTTATTTATTTATATATATATATATATATATATATATATATATATATATATATATATATATATATATATATATATATATATATATATATATATATATATATATAAAATAAAAATAAAGGAAAGAAAATCACTGAAATACGTGGATTACAAAACGAATTAATGAGGAAATCACTTTTTTTAATATAAATTCCCGAACAGAAAACATAATAATTAATGAAAAAATAAATAAATATAATAAAAATAAAGGAAAGAAAAGCACTGAAATACATGGATTACAAAACGAATTAAATAGGAAATCATGTTTTTAATATAAATTCGACATCCCCGAACAGAAAACATAATAGTTCATAATAATAAAAAAAAAAAAATAATAATAAATATAATAAAAATAAAGGAAAGAAAAGCACATCTCGGATTTATTCATCTAGAAAGGCGGCTATAACCCGATCAGAAAATATAATTAAACGTTCTCCTATAGAAAAAAGAGAAGCAAACCCCCCAAAATGACCGAATCCTGCACCCATGTACAGGATTGGGTCCCTTTGGCGGGTGTAAGGGGGGGGGTATTACTTCTTCTTTTTCTATAGGAGAACATTTAATTATATTTTCTGATCGGGCTGTAATTAGCCGCCTTTCTAGATGAATAAATCCGAGATGTATTTCAGTGCTTTTCTTTCCTTTATTTGTATTATATTTATTTATCTATCATTATGTTTTATGTTTGGGAATTTATATTTAAAAAGTGATTTCCTCTTTAATTCGTTTTGTAATCCACGTATTTCAGTGGTTTTCTTTCCTTTATTTTTATTATATATATTTATTTATTAGATTTTTTTATGAACTATTATGTTTTCTGTTCGGGAATGTCAAACGGGGGAATTTATATATAAAAAAAAGTGATTTAATTCGTTTTGTAATCCACGTATTTCAATGCTTTTCTTTCCTTTATTTTATATATATATATATATATATATATATATATATATATATATATATATATATATATATATATATATATATATATTATGAATTATTATGTTTTACGTTCGGGAATGTCAAACGGGGAATTTATATTAAAAAATGATTTCCTCTTTAATTCGTTTTGTAATCCATGTATTTCAGTGCTTTTCTTTCTTTTGTTTTTTATTATATATATTTGATTTTTTTTATGAACTATTATGTTTTCTGTTCAGGAATTTATATTAAAACAAGTGATTTCCTCTTTAATTCGTTTTGTAATCCACGTATTTCAATGCTTTTCTTTCCTTTATTTTATATATATATATTATGGATTATTATGTTTTCTGTTCGGGAATGTCAAACGGGGGAATTCATATTAAAAAATTATTTCCTCTTTAATTTAAGTGCCTTTCTTTCCTTTATTTTTATTATATATATTTATTTATTAGATTTTTTATGAACTATTATGTTTTCTGTTCGGGAATGTCAAACCGGGGAATTTATATATTAAAAAAAAAAGTGATTTCCTCTTTAATTCGTTTTGTAATCCACGTATTTCAATGCTTTTCTTTCCTTTATTTTTTATTTTATATATGTGTATATATTTATTATGTTTTCTTTTCGGGAATGTCAAACGGGGGAAATTATATTTAAAAAGTGATTTCCTCTTTAATTCGTTTTGTAATCCGTGTATTTCAGTGGTTTTCTTTCCTTTATTTTTATTATATATATTTATTTATTAGATTTTTTATGAACTATTATGTTTTCTGTTCGGGAATGTCAAACGGGGGAATTTATATAAAAAAAAAGTGATTTTTGTAAAAAAAAAAAAAAGTGATTTCCTCTTTAATTCGTTTTGTAATCCACGTATTTCAATGCTTTTCTTTCCTTTATTTTTAATTTTATATATATATATATATATATATATATATATATAATGAATTATATTATGAATTATTATGTTTTCTCTTCTGGAATGTCAAACGGGGGAATTTATATTAAAAAATGATTTCCTCTTTAATTCGTTTTGTAATCCATGTATTTAAGTGCTTTTCTTTCCTTTATTTTTATTATATATATATATATATATATATATATATATATATATATATATATATATATATATATATATATATATATATATATATATCGGGAATTTATATTTAAAAAATAAAAAAGATTTCCTCTTTAATTCGTTTTGTAATCCAATCCTTGAATGAATCTTATATTTGTCAGATTCAGATGTGACCCGAATTTAGATCCCACGAATTATCAGCCAGATAAGAAAAATATCGCCCTGTGTGTGGACGGATTTTGGATCACCTTCTAAGATTTTTCAAAAGAAAAATTTGCAGTTTGGATTTTTTTAATTCCTACAGTTATGACGTCACTCACACATTTTAATATTCAGAGACACCCAATGGATGTGATTGGTCCAGCCGTCAAACCTTCCCCTTATGTTGGGAGATCTCACAAGCAACGCTCTCTTCCTGGACGGGGATTGAAGAGGAATGATGTCCGGAGGCTTCATGTTGCTGGTCGGTAAGTGCCCATAGTTTAGAATATCTGATGAACGATCGGCTGTTTTTCCTGCATGCTTCTAGTCTCATTCCAAAACCAAAAGGTTACCAACTAAAGTTATGAACGTTTTCCTGGCACAGAATTCAACTTCAAAAGTCATGCATTGTATATCATTGCATATCATTGTATATCATTGTATATCATTGTATGTTGTGGTCGTTCAGGTGTTCCGTGTTCCCCGAGCCTCCCAAGCCGGTGTAGCATGCAGATCTGTATCTCATGAAGATCGGTATCCCATCAACTGCGCATGTGCCGATTTCAGGCTATTGAAGTCGAGCGCAGAGCAATGGATTTACAACAGTACACACCAGCGAACCCGGCATTCGGGGCAACGTGGACTTAGGGGAAAGTGGCCAGTCGGACGGCTCGCTCGGCCTCCTGGCTCTTTTTTTAACATCCTCCAATCCACGGGGATGTTAAGGAAAGAGCCTGGATGCCGACCGAAGTTTCACTGGTGTGTACTGTCGGCAGTAGCTCTGCGCTCGACTTCAATTGCCTAAAATCGGCACATGCGCAGTTGATGGCAGGGATACCGATCTTCATGAGCTACAGATCTCCATGCTACAGGTGGCTTGCGATGGGGGAGGGGGGAGGGGTGTTGTGAGCAGGGGGCGGACTGGGCTGTGGGGCAGGCGGGAGATTCCCCCCCCCCCCCGGGCCGCCTACCTTATCATTAAAACAGCCGCAGTGATGTCTGTGACAAGTCTCCCCTCTGGTTGGTTGAGCAGAGGAGTGTCAGGGTATTTAAAGCGGAGGTTCACCCTAAAAACAAGTATATACCATTTAATCCAGCATACTGCCGACATGTACAGTATGCTGGGGTTTTTTTTTTTTATTCGGTTTACATACCGTAGTATAGGTATTTTCCCCCCCAAGCTTCCGGGTATCCCACGGGAGTGGGCGTTCCTATTCAGAGACTAAGTGATTGACGTATGACAAAAGCTTCTCCCCCGGCGCATAATGCGCGTCACCAGTTTCCGAAAGAAGCCGAACGGCGAGTCAGCTCTATACGGCGCTATATGGCGCCTGCGCTCCGACATTCAGCTTTTTTCGGAAACTGGTGACGCGCCTTTTGCGCCGGGGGTGAAGCTTTTGTCATACGTCAATCACTTAGGGCCAGATTCACAGTGAGAGTACGCCGGCGTATCTACTGATACACCGGCGTACTTTCAAATTTGCCGCGTCGTATCTTTAGTTTGAATCCTCAAACCAAGATACGACGGCTTCTGGCTTCGATCCGACGGGCGTACAGCTTCGTACGCCTTCGGATCGTAGGTGAGTGAGTGAGTGAGTGAAAAATGTATATAGCGCTACACATGCGAACTGAATCGCCTCTGGGCGCTTGTTGACCACTTCTCCTTTGAGCTCAGAAGAGATGGGTTTTGATCTTTCTCCTAAAGGCCAAGTGGTTCTCCTCCAACCGAATGGAGGTTGGCAAAGTGTTCCAGAGTGAGGGCCTTGGACAGCAAATCTTCTTTCTCCTTTGGACTTGTATCTGGTTTTGGGGATTTGGAGTAAATTTTGGTTGGAGGATCGCAGAGCGCGATTGGGGTTGTAGGCTTTTATTTTGTCGCATAGGTATTGGGGGAAATTTCCCAAAATACATTTATGCGTTAGACAGAGTGCTTTAAAAGTGATTCTGTCTTTCACTGGTAGCCAGTGATGGGGAGATTGATTCCCATGTTTTTTTTCCAGTCACCAGATGCGCGGCCGGGTTCTGAACGACCTGCAGGCGAGTGATTTGGTACTTTGGGAGTCCGAGGTAAAGGGCATTTGCATAGTCCAGCCTGGAGTTAACAATTGTTCCCACCACGACTGCTATGTCTTCTTTAGGAATAAATGGGATAAGTCTGCGTAATAAGCGTAGCAGATGGTGAGATCCGCTGACTACTGACCCTATTTGTGCATCCATTGTCATGTAGGTGTCAAAGATGACCCCGAGACTTTTGACTTTGGTGCTAGGGGTGATGATTTTTCCTAGAATGGGCGGAGGTGTCCAGGTTGTTGCCAGTTGATTCTTCCGATTGGCGTGAAACAGGAGAAGTTCTGTTTTTGAGCCGTTGAGTTTAAGATAACTCTTAGTCATCCAGTTCTCTATCAAAGAGAGGCATTTCTCTAGATGGAGATGATGTGTCATCTGCGTAGGAGTGGTAGAGCAGCTTTTGGCTGCTGATAATTTCAAAAAGAGGGCGGAGATAGATATTAAACAGCACCGGCGACAGAGGTGATCCTTGAGGGACTCCGCATGACACCGTGCGTTTTTTAGAAGTGAATGGTCCCAGTTTCACTACTTGTGATCGGTTTTCCAAAAAGGAGGAGAACCAGGGTAAGTCACATTCCGCGATCTTGGCTACTTCAGCTAGCCAAATTAGCAATAGTTTGTGGTCAACCATATCAAAAGCTGCGCTGAGGTCCAACAGTACTAGAAGACAAGGTTCTCCTTCGTCTGCGGCCTCAAGAGCATCATCCCATATTTTGAGCAATGCTGTTTCCGTCCCGTAACCTGCACGGAAATCCGATTGATAAGGATCGAGCAAATTATGTGTGTCTAAGTGCTGTTGCAGCTGTTATACCACCACTTTCTCCAGTGCAATACTTTGGCGCCCGCTGGGTGGAGTTTGCTTAGTTTTTCCGTGTCGGGTATGCTAATTGGCTTTTTCCGTCGATCCACGAAGGTACGCGCAACCGTCGCATTCTCTTACGTCATCGCTAGTCGGCTTTTCCCGGCGTATAGTTAAAGCTGCTATTTCGTGGCGTATAGATAGACTTGCCATGTTAAAGTATGGCCGTCGTTCCCGCGTCGATTTTTTTTTTTTTGGGTAAGTCGCGCAAAGCACGGCAGGAAAGTTCGAAACGGAGCATGCGCATTTCAATCGGCGCGGGGACGCGCTTCATTTAAATGAATCACGCCCCCTACCCGCCCAATTTGAAATACGCGCCGAGAAATACACTACGCCGCTGTAACTTACGGCGCGAAATCTTCCTGGATTCGAAATTCCGATACGGCGGCGTAGCGTATCTCTGATACGCTGCGCCAGGGCAATTCTTTGTGAATTTGGCCCTTAGTCTCTGAATAGGAACGCCCACTCCTGCGGGATTCACTACCCGGAAGCCGGGGGCAAAATACCTATACTACGGTATGTAAACCAAAAAAAAAAAAAACCCAGCATACTGTACATGTCGGCAGTATGCTGGATTGAATGGTATATACTTGTTTTTAGGGTGAACCTCCGCTTTAAACTCCTCCCCCTTCTCAGTCCGTTCTGTAACCACACACAGGAGGAGGGGGAAGGGACTCTCTGATCTGCACTAAAGTTTTTCTTATGCTCTGTACTGTAGATGGAGGAGGGGGAGGGGGAGAGAGTCTGGAAAGGAGGACAAGGTAGATGTCATAGGAGTGATGGAGGGGTTAGGAGGATATGTGCTGGGAGGGGGAAGCCAATGCTAGAACTTTGTGGATTAGATTTAGATTTGAAATCTGGCAACCCCTCTCTTTCTTCCCAAAACACCCCTCCAGCACATATCCTACCCCCCCTACCCATCCCCCTTGCACTGGCTCTTTTCTCTAACAAAGTGCCCACAGTACATATCTGACCCCCCCAAGCACATGTGGGCACCGTGGCTGCATTTGATGGGGCACCTTGGCTGCATTTGATGGGGCACAGTGGCTGCATTTGATGGGGCACAGTGGCTGCATTTGATGGGGCACAGTGGCTGCATTTGATGGGGCACAGTGGCTGCATTTGATGGGGCACAGTGGCTGCAATCAATGGCACCGTGGCTGCATTTGATGGGGCACAGTGGCCCATAGACGCAGAGTTTATTACCCTTGGCGGCTCTCACGGCTCCTCCCCGCATTAGATAACCCTCTCTGGGAAGCACTCACCTTGAGGGCATGCTCCCGAGTCAAACACTTGGTGCCCATAGACGCAGAGTTTATTACTCGGCCCTGCCCCTGGTGCCCGCATCACTGGATTTGGTTGACAGCAGCGGGAGCCAATGGCTGCGCTGCTATCAATCTATCTAATTAAAACCGGGACTCCGTGGAGAAAAGGACGGCGGGGGCATGCCCACAGAAATTCAGGGCTCAGGTAAGTAAAATGGGGAGGGCTAAGGAGCCAGACACTGCAAGGTCTTTTTTCACCATAGGATAGGACGCATTAAAGGGGTTGTAAAGCTTCATGTTTTTTCACCTAAATGCATCCTATGCATTTAGGTGAAAAAACATATTACAATTACCGGCCCCCCAGTCCCCCCGTTTACTTACCTGAGCCCTGGAAAATCCTGCGTCGTGAATGCGCTCTTCCTTTGCCCGGTCTTCTCGGCTCTTCATTGGATAGATTGATAGCAGTGCAGCCATTGGCTCATGCTGCTGTCAATCAAATCCAATGACGCGGGGGGGCGGTGCTGAGTCCTGTACTCTGCGGCTATGGATGCCGACAACAGGAGCGCCCCCCTTGAGAGAGCGCTTCCCAGAAGGGGTTATCTGAGGCGGGGAGGAGCCCAGACAGCCACAAGGGACCCCAAAAGGCGGCGTTCGGGGCCACTCTGTGCAAAACGAGTTGCACAGCGGAGGTAAGTATGACCTGTTTGTTATTTAAAAAAAAAAAATCTGCAAACCTTTAGTGTTCCTTTAACCACTTGCTTACTGGGCACATAAACCCCCTTCGTTCCCAAGCGAAATTTCAGCTTCCGGCACTGCGTCGCTTTAACTGACAATTGCGCGGTCGTGCGACGTGACTCCCAAACAAAATTTTTTCCCCACAAATAGAGCTTTCTTTTGGTGGTATTTGATCACCTCTGCGGTTTTTATTTTTTGCGCTATAAACAAAAAAAGAGCGACAATTTAAAAAAAATATATATTTTTTTTTTTCTCAGTTAAGGCCGATACGACTGGTTTGCGACTGGTTTGCGCAAAAGTTATAGCGCCTACAAAATGGGGAACAGAATTATGATTTTTTTTATTATTTTTTTTTTTACTAGTAATGGCGGCGATCTGCGATTTTTATTGGGACTGGGATATTGCGGCGGACGTATCGGACACTTTTGACACAAATTTGACGCCATTCACATTTATACAGCGATCAGTGCTATAAAAATGCACTAATTACTGTATAAATGTGACTGGCAGTGAAGGGGTTAACACTAGGGGGTGAGTAAGGGGTTAAATATGTAACCTGGGTGTGTTATAACTGTGTGGGGGGAGGGGGGTGACTGGGGGAGGTGACCGATGCTGTGTCTCTATGTACAAGAGACACAGATCGGTCTCCTCTCCTCTGACAGCACGTGGAGCTCTGTGTTTACACACACAAATCCACGTTCCTGCTGTCACCTACCGTGTCACCGACGATCGCGTGTACCCGGCGGACATCGCGGCCGCCAGGTACACGCATCGGGTCTTCGGCGATGCGCCGGGACAGTTTTTACCCGCCGCGCGCCACCCAGTGGCGCGCGCGGGTAATGCACATAAAAGGCCGTGTTTAAACGGCCACTTGGCACTTGAGAGCCGCGCTGCGGACGTATTTTGTCTATAGCGCGGATCTCAAGTGGTTAAGGCAGGGTTTGACAAATTTGCTTGGAATCTAGGAGCCAGCTAAAAAAGTAAGGTGCCAGAAACGCGCCCCGTCCCACCGAGCTTGCGCGCAGAAGCAAACGCATACGTGAGTAGCGCCCGCATATGAAAACGGTGTTCAACCACACATGTGAGGTATCGCCACGATCGTTAGAGCGAGAGCAATAATTCTAAACCTCCTCTGTAACTCAAAACATGCAACCTGTAGAATTTTTGAAACGTAGCCCATGGAGATTTTAAAGGGTAGAAGTTTGTCGCCATTCCACGAGCGGACGCAATTTTGAAGCCTGACATGTTGGGTATCAATTTACTCGGCGTAACATTATCTTTCACAATGTAAAATAAATTGGGCTAACTTTACTGTTGTCTTATTTTTTCAATCCCAAAAAAGTGCTCTTGTAAGACCACTGTGCAACGGTGTGACAGAAAGTATTGCAACGACCGCCATTTTATTCTCTAGGGTGTTAGAATAAAAAATAATGTTTGGGGATTCTAAGTAAAGGGAAGGAGATGGCAGTGAAAACACAGGGGAAGCTCCATTAGCATTGCTGGTTGTCTTGTCTGTCATACCAACGGCCCCCACAAGATGGTGCCAGATCACAGAAGGAAGCATAGGCCTGCAGAAGGCCACAAAGCCACGGCCTCAATTACCGGCCGGCGCGGCCCGACACGATTGCACAGCGGGGGAGGTGGGGGCGCACGCAGACACAGGATGGGGTAATTGAGGCCGCGGCTTTGCGGCCTTATGCAGACCTATGCTTCCTTGCCCAGGAGCCAGGTCGCTAATGCTAGTCGCAATTGCGACCTGGCGCCCGGATTTTGCTTTAAGGTGAAAAAGCACGTAGGTTTACAACCCCTTTAAGCAGTGGGCCAGGAAGCCAGGTGCAGCGTGCTTAACCACTTCCAGTCAAATAGCAAATATACGCAAAATGGTTTTGTCATATCCTGACTGGATATCATATGACATCTAGCCGGATAAGCTGCTCACAAGCACATGTGAGGGGCGTGCAGCGTGGCTATCAGTGCTATATATTAGTGCCTCATCATCAGTGCCCATCATTGCCAGTCAGTGCCACCTCATCAGTGCCCATCAGTGAATGAGAAAACTTACATATATTTACAAAGTATTATAGCAAAAACAAAGAACCTTTTTTTTTCTGTCTTTATTTTTTTAGCAAAAAATAAAAACCCCAGAGGTGATCAAATGACACCAAAAGAAAGCTATGTTTGTGTGAACAAAATTATAAAAATTCTGTTTGGGTACAGTGTTGTATGACCGCGCAATTGTCATTTAGGATGCGACAGCACTGAAAACTGGTCTGGGCAGGAAGGGTGTGAAAGTGCCTGGTATTGAAGTGGTTAACCAATGATTAAATCTGCCGTCAGCGGGCTTCCCTGCTGAGAGCTAAAATGTAAACAAAAGAATGCCGGCAATAGAACAGCAAGGGGAAAAAACTGTGTGGGACCCCCCAATCCATCGCAGAACCTTATCCGAGTATGTAACCAGGCAGGCCAGGAAAGAGGAGGGAGCAAGCGCCCCCCTCCTTAACCATACCAGGCCACATTCACTCAACATAGGGGGGGTGCTTTGAGGTAGGGGGGACCCTGCCTCCATGTTGATGGGGACAAAAGCCTCTTCCCCACAACCCTGGGCTGTGGTTATCGGGGTCTGCGAGCAGGGGGCTTCTTGGAATCTAGAAGCCCCCTTTAAAAACGGTGGACCCCCAGATCCCAGCCCCCCTCATGTGAATGAGTATGGCCTACCCATTAAAAAAAGTGTAAGGGCCCTTTCACACACACGGACAAACGGTCTGTTTATTACAAGTCCGTTTACGGACTTGTAATGGTTCCCTATGGGATTGCAGACGTTAGCGGATGATGCATCCGCTAACGTCCGCAACCATCCGCGTCCGCAAAGATCCGCTTTTGCGGACGGAAGAAAACCCTATTTTTCTTCCGTCCGGCGGATCGGATCTGATGAATACGGACACACGGTCCGTATTCTTCCGATTCCCCATAGGGGAGAGCGGAGGAGAGACAGGGCGGTCTCTGCACTGTGTGCGGGGACCGCCCTGTCCGCCGACAGCTCAGCGGCGATTACGGAGGAATCCCCGCTGAGCAGACGGGCTAACGGAGCGGATCAATTACGGATCCGCTCCGTGTGAAAGAGCCCTAAAGAGAGAATAAATACGGTACACGAGTCCAAGGCTCTTTGCTGACTACTCTGTCTGACATTTCTTAAATAGGTAAGAGGCGGAGTCACCCAGGGGCCTCAGCAGACGACCCTGCCCCCTTGTGACACTATCGACTCAACATGTCCTGGTCGGTGATGTCACATCAAGTGACTCCGCCCCTTACCTATTTAAGAAATGTCAGACAAAGGAGGCAGTCGACAAGGAGCCTTCAACGAGGCCAGAGGTTTGGTTTTTTTTTTTTTTTTTTCGGGTACGGCGGGCGTCATGATTGACGATGGATCTACATGGGGGGACATTGTTTATTTTATTTTTGTTTCATCAAAAATGTTTTCTGCACTTTAAAAAAAAAAAAATTGTTGATTGGGTAGGGGCACTAATTCATATGGGGGGGTTGGGATCTGGTGGCTCGTTAACGGGGGCTTCCATATTCCGATGAACCCCCACAGCCCGCCTGCCCCAAAGCATCCCCCATGTTGAGGGCATACGGTCTAGTATGGTTTAAGAAGGGGGGCGCTCTCACTCGTTGAATGGCCTGCTATATTGAGGGTGGGGGCATGCTGTTTTTTTTTCAGACTTTTCTATTGTTGCCATTCTTTTGTTTACATTTCAGCTCTCACCGTGGAAGCTCGCTGACAGCCGATGAGTCGTTGGTTGTTAAGGACGTGGCGGTGGGCTTCATCCTAAACCACCAACTATTTTTCACACAGAATTCAAATAGTTCAAAAATTTTTCGTTACAAAAATTTTGAATTTCGTTAGAACACAAAAAAACGAAATGACTGTAAACAAAATTTGAATCTCCAAATAACCAAACATTTGTCCGAATATACATTCAAACCGAAACTTATTGCACATGTCTACAGCTCTTGTCATATTTGATCCACGCCAATGTCGTTCTATCTTGTCTATACCACAGAATTAGAGTTGATCAGGGTTTTTATTATGGTAAATTCTAAAATGATTAGCTAGGCTATGTTGGTGAAAGCCTTTTTTTCTGTATATATTTTTAACATATTCCCACAGTTTTTAACTCTCTTGTTGTTCTGCCTATGTATTTTAGGCCACAACTGCACTCTTGAAGATAGGTGACATGTGTGCCACTGTCAGGAAAGGTTTCACCTGTTGGTGGTGCTGTCGGTCCTATGGATCGCAGTACCGGTGTCCACCAGCCGGTGTCTCCTAACAGTCTGAAGCTGTCATGAAAGGTGGTGGCACGGTTAGATCCTTGGACTGCAGTACCAATGTCCATCAGCATGTGTCTCCTGGCAGTGTGGAGCCGACATCACCTCCTGCGATCAGGTGTCACCTGAGGCTGATTGTAGGTGTGTGTATTAATACCCGGCAAGCATTCACACACTTGCCTTGGTATCTTCCTTGCACCCTGATCTGTACCTGCTAACCTGTTTCTGTTGCCCTGTGTACCTGTGAACCTGATCCTATTACCCTGTGTACCTGTGAATCTGATCCTGATCCCATCCCTCCTGTTACCCTGCATCCCTGCAGCCTGATCCCATCCAGCTTCTCCTTGTCCTGTCTTGTTCCTTGCCCCATCTGCTGATCTCCTGTATATGACCCTGGCCTGACATCCGATCCGATTCGCTAAATCCAGACAAATGCAAACCCTATTTTTCATCTGTCTGGCGAAAGGTCAGTTTTCATCCGATTCCCCCCCCCCCCCCCCCCATAGAGTAGAGCGGAGATCTGAAAGAAACGGACTAGCCATCCACCACTGAGCAATCAGATGTCTAAAAACTAGGGATGCACCGAAATTTCGGCCACCAAAACATAACAGCCGAAAATGGCCTTTTCGGCAAATTGTCGAAAGAGAAAAATGGCCAATAATGGAGCCAAAAATTGGATGGGGCCTGGGCGGGGGCTCCACCCCCCATCCCTGGTGCCACGCATTACAGGGGTGTCCTATAGCGCAGAAGAGAGAGGAGAGCCGCCGCCGTCGCATTGATTCGACACCGGGAACATAACAGCTTTTATTTCAAGAGCTGTGTGTTCCCAGCGGCGCGCTGTCACATAAAGCCCCTCCCACTTGTCTGGGGAACTTTGCTAGACAGATCACCCATACCGGGATTGGACGCATCCCTACTAAAAATGGATCCGCAAGTGTGAAAGGGGCCTAATACATTTATTTATTACATATTGTTGACCTGTGCTATTAGATTGGAACTTAGTAATTTTTTGTATTATTTCTTATACAAGTTCTGCATGTTAAACATTTCCCACACTGGACAAAAGTAACGAAAATTAGCCTTTATCACAAGTGTTAAATGTACAATAAAAAAGTGTAGAAATAAAAAAAAAAATCTGGCCTATACTCTTAACCAGTTGCGTATCTAGGGTATGGCAGCCATGGCAAGTGCCATGGGCGCTATGGGGAGGGGGGCGGCAAAAAGCCACCCCCTGCATGAAAAAACCCCCACCTGTCCTCCTGCGGCCTCCACCTGCACTAATGTAGCTCCCAGCGCCATGTCCGCCCTGCTGAAGCATGGTGCCAGCACAGCAATTGCTAATATTTCTCCTTCTGCCTGGGGGGGGGGGGGGGGGGGCGGGTGCACCCAAGACGGCCGATGACTAGCCAGACCGGAGCCACGTTGGGTAGTGTAACAGTGGCAGAGGCGGAGCCTAATGCTCCGCCTACCCTCCTCTGCGCGGCATCATCTTATCCCCAGAGCGGGGAATGGGACGTGAGGTGAGGAGGAGAAGAGAGGAAGGGGGAGAAGGAATGTATGGTGGCCCGATGGGGAGCCCCAGCAGCAGCACCAAGGATAGCAGCCAGGTACTACTTGATCCTCATCATATTCATGTGTGCCAACTGCCAACCAGAAGCAAGCAGCAAAATATAATGCTCAGTGGATTAAATAAATACGCATAGCCATAGATATCATAGATAAACTGTAATAAAGTGATCTGTGAACAGCTGTTGCACAAATCACTTTATTACACTTTAAGTCTGGAAGACTTTGGACCAAATGCGGAGGTTGTAACGACCTTACGGTGTGCTATGTTTTGTTACTCAAGTGGCTAGCAAAGCCACTCCTTCATCAGAGTATATGAACATTGTCCAGAGCATCCATGCCCGGGAGTGTTGCTCTCATGGGTGTCCGCTCCATAGGGCAAGGGGGGTAAATTGCCCCCCCCTGGAAGTCAGAGTGGACTGCACTTTTCAGGCTCCACATGGATGCATTCCACACACACACCATATCTTATTAAAAATTATTATTTTTAATAATGTGGAATACTTTCTATGTAGAACCTGAAAAGTCCCAGTATATTCCTGACATTGTCATGAGTATAAAGAGACATACAGAATACAGCCCACCTCCAGGAAAGGGAAGATTCCACCCTTGCACTGCTGGGGGGAAATTACCACTTGTACTTCTGTTTCTATGTTCCAGCCACACTGCTCTCCTCCTCAACCCAAAGCCTCAGCATCATTGCATACCATACAGGAACATTAACCCTGTATGGTACAATGAGGATGATGGAGTGCCACCACAGCCTGTCACAACTTTCACAGAAGCTGCAGGGGACCAGTCACAGAGATTAAGGGAATCGGCAAAAGTTTGGTACACAGAGAGTATATTTGTTACAATTGACTATGTTTATTATGCCTCAGAGAAAGGAACTGGAGAATTCACAGTGAGCTATCAGGGGTCTGTTTAGTCCCCTGATATTTCACCAAAGCCCCCCAACAAGACTGTTAAAAAATATAAAAATAAATACATTTGTAAAAAAATAAATAAAAAAACGTCTGACACCGTCCATTGCCCTTCAAACACCGCCCACGGCCCTACTGACACCATCCATCCTATTCGGCTGCTAGGGGGGGGGGGGTTAAACCCCAGCTAGTGGTGGAAGACAGGGTTAAATGTGACTGTGTATTGCTGCTGCCGAAGCGCCCCCCCTTGAAAAAATTTTAGCGGACGCCCATGGTTGCTCTTGTTTGTTTTGAGCTGTACGGACTAAATCCTCCAGTTTCCTGATCTCCTCCACTCTGCGCAGCCACATTTTTCTTCCATAAAAGTGGAATGCAAGCCTTGGCTGCATTCAAGAGGTGTCTCACAATCGACTTTTTGTAGGTCCGAGACAGAATTGTAGTGGCATGGAGCAGGATGAAGGCTGGGTCGTCACTAATCGCGTAGTCTGTGAATTTTTGAGTGACCATGTGGACTGTCGTCCAGTATTGCTGTAGCAGAGGGCAGGACCAGAAGAGATGGAGGAGCGTCCCTTTCTCTATCCCCAACATTTGTCTGTGGTGGCCGGGAAAAACCTATGTAGTCGACTGGGTGTGTAGTACCATCTGGTCAGGATCTTATAATTGAGTTCCTGAATCTTTGTGCAGATAGAGGTTTTTAGGGATAATCCGTCAATTGATTGTTTTTGGGCCTTAGTAAACGAGCGTTGTATCAGTTTCCCATTTTTTGTAAAAATTGCAAGTCTGGTTGTTCCGCAGGGGAGTTAAGCAGATCATAGGTTTTGGATAATACATTGGTAGAACTCCTTCATCCCCACAGTAGTCTTTGAAAGTCGTCAGGTCGCGGCTGTGTTTCGGGTTGGGTATCGAGTGGAGGAAATTATGCAGTCTTTTTGCTTTCCAAAAGGGAAGTCTAAAATGACTGCTGTCGTCAGTCAAGGAGAGTACTGAGGGCCAGTGATAGTCCGCCAAAAAGTGCAGGGCCGATCCCTGCCAGATGCTAAGAGCGTCTCATACTCTGTTCGGTCCAATTCAGGAGGCAAGGCAGGATTGCCCAGTATCAGATACAGAGGGGAATCCCTAGAGGAGAGAGAATTTGTGAATATCGTAGAAGCGCCTATCTGGAGGGTAGTACCTATTACCGGGTGTGACTTCAACCCTGGGGGCAGCTGGTCATAACACCAGACGGCTCCCCTTAACGTGGCAGCGGACTGCACTTGCTCCAACTGTATCCACAATTTGTTTTCACCATGTCGGTTCCAATCTATTATTCTTCCTAGGTGGACCGCCGATAGTAGTTCCGTACATCTGGGAGAGCCATTCCCCCATAATGTTTGGGTAGTGTTAGGTAATGCCTACGTAGTCTAGGTTTTGACTTTGCCCAAATAAACTTGATAAAGAGGGAATGCACTTGTTTAAAATAATGGGGCGGAATCCTAATTGGGAGTGTTTGAAAAAAATATAGGAATTTCGGAAGGATAGGCATTTTGAGAAGATTACACCTGCCGAACCAGGAGTGTAGGCCTTTGGCCCACTCCTCCAGGAGCAATCTGGTTTAAGTCAGGAGGAGTGGAAAATTAAGCTCAAAGTGCGTTTTAAGTCCTTAGGGATCAAAGTTCCCAGATAGGGGAGGGAGGTGTCTGACCATTTAAATCTGAATTGTAATTGTAGGGATTGCAGTCTACTGGGAGGTATATGAATCACCATTGTAGCCGATTTATCAAAGTTGATTTTCAGATTAGAGAGACTTCCATACCTGTCAAATTCCTTGAGGAGGTTCGGCAGGGACACTATCGGAATTTTTGGGATCATAGTCACATGCTGCCTGCCAGTTACTGACCTTGACCTGCTCACCAGTTTCCGATTCCATACACCTGCAGTGTAGGAGTATTGGGCCGGAGGTGCTAGAGAAGCCCTCACAACTTTCCAGCTTTTATCAGGTTCTGGTGCGAACCGAACGGGGGGGTGTTCGGCTCATCCCTACTCCTGACCACTGAACTCTAAGTACATTATATGCTCCTGAACAAGCATTTGGCCCCTGCCGAGCTTAGGAGATCCTGTCTTTCCAACATACAGAGGAAAGTTACCAGAGGCTAAGGAGGTGATCAAACACTGGTCTAGTGACATCTTGGGATCATCACACGACCCTGCAGAGGGTTTTATCTGCATGCGCTGTAGACCTTGCCACTAGCGGAGGTCCATCTTATCTGATAAGGTTACCCATTTCGTTTGAATTCCATCACGGGGAGCAACTTTACTTGCGGTGCTGGTGGATTTACTTCTGTCATCTTCATCATTGTCTTCCTTCAACACAGTTTTTTTTTTTTCTTCCCTTCCTTAATTACTTTGGAATTGGACCTTTTCACAATAGGAATGGACTTCCTGCTTACTTTTTTCACATCTTATTTCAATTGAACTGTATTCAATTTTATAAAAAAAAATTCAGGGAGCATTCATGTGTTTATGTGTATGATCTTTACTCATTTTTGGTTATTCCCACTTGTTGCACTGTTGTCATACTTACTTATGTATATCAATATTATTTTTTGTTTGCCAATTTTGATCATTTTTTGAAACTTCAGGATTATCATTATGTTCACTAAGTGTGGTTTATATGTTTCATTTGATCTATTCAGATACCACGATTCATTTATACAAGTTTAATAATCACACCTGATTCACTTAGACTAATCACTGAAACCAGCAAGGGTTAATGGGCCAGATTCATGAAGACTTACGACGGGCGTATCAGTATCGCCGTCGTAAGTCCGAACCCCACCGTCGTATATTTTAAGCGTATTATCAAACTGAGATATGCTTAAATGTTGCTAAGATACGACCGGCGTAAGTCTCCTACGCCGTTGTATCTTAGCTGCATATTTACGCTGGCCGCTAGGGGCGTGTACGCTGATTTACGCCTAGAATATGTAAATCAGCTAGATAACGCCTATTCACGAACGTACACCCGGCCGTTGCAGTAAAGATACACCGTTTATGTAAGGCGTTTTCAGGCGTAAAGATAAACCACCAAAAAGATGGCGCAGCCAATGTTAAGTATGGACGTCGGAACCACGTCAAATTTTTCACGGTTTACGTCGTCTGTGTGTAAGTCGTCCATGAATGGGGCTGGGCGTAAGTAACGTTCACGTCGAAACCAATGAGTCTTTGTGGCGTAATTTGGAGCATGCACACTGGGATACGTCCACGGACGGCGCATGCGCCGTTAGTTAGAAACGTCAAATACGTGGGGTCACGAGTATTTAGCATAGAACACGCCCCCAACCAGCCTATTTTGAATTAGGCGGGCTTACGCCGGCCCAGTTACACTACGCCGCCGTAAGTTAAAGCGCAACTTCTTTGTGAATACAGGACCTGCCGCTCTAACTTACGGCGACGTAGTGTATCTGAGATATGCTACGCCCGCCTATAGATAGGCACATCTCTGTGTATCTAGCCCTTTGTATCTTGAGATACACACCCCTGTGTTTTGTTTGCCATCACAGGGTTTTCATTCATTATATTTAGCGTGACTTTCTATCCTTTTATATGATTGTAAGGATTGCAGTCAACTGGGAGGTATATGAATCCCCATAGCAGCCGATTTATCAAAGTTGACTTTCAGATTAGAGAGACTTCCGTACCTGTCAAATTCCTTGAGGAGGTTCAGCAGGGACACTATCGGATTAGTTAGCGAAAACATAAGGTCATCCGCGTAAGCAGAGATTTTGTATTGGGCCCCTCCCACCGTCACCCCCGATATGTCCGGACTGGATCTTACAGTGCACAAGAAGGGTTCCAAGGCTAGGGCAAAGAGGAGGGGCAACAGTGGGCATCCCTGTCTTGTTCCATTCGTTATCTGAAACGATTCCGAGAGGATTCCGTTGGCCTTGACCTGGGCCGTGGGTGTGGAATAAATGCTGAGAATCCACTGTAGCATTCTATGCCCTAGGCCAGTGATGGCGAACCTTGGCACCCCAGATGTTTTGGAACTACATTTCCCATGATGCTCATGCACTCTGCAGTGTAGTCGAGCATCATGGGAAATGTAGTTCCAAAACATCTGGGGTGCCAAGGTTCGCCATCACTGCCCTAGGCCAATCTGTTTAAGGACCGATGACATGAAGACCCAGTTTACGCGGTCAAACACCTTCTCAGCGTCTGTGTTGAGAAAGACGCAGGGAGTTTTGGTCGCGGTGACTGCATGAACGAGGTTAAGCACTTTGGTGATGTTGATGCAAGAAACTAAATGGGTGGGAGGCGCAAGGCATAGAGCCAAACGCATCCATCCCCGATATTTTGAACAATAAGGAATAGGGTGGGACTTTAAATGAGGCATGCACCCCAGGAGAGTAACAATAACAGTGGGATTTGGACAGGTACGTGATCCAGCAGAACTGAGCAAATAACATGAAAGCATTGCACGAATACAAAAAACAGTCAGTTATTTAATAGTATAAAAATTATATATACAGTAGATACAATAGTAGCATGGTAGATCTGTTACAATAATCAAAGAAAATTGCATACATTTCAACAGTTCATGGTAACAATGATATAAATAAATAAATAAATATAATAGGTTCATGCTGGAAACGATATCAAAAGAGGCCAAATCACTGGAAAGTATCTCCATGATAAATGAATATTGATACGTTGGTACACTCCACTGGTATAGAGAGGAGATTAGTTGGTAAAAGATATCATATATAAACCAGAGGGGCTTCTAATGGCTCCTAACAGTAAAAGTTAATGCATAGTGTAAACATTAAATGAGATCAAATTCGTTGGAATAACTCCACAGTAATAGTGACCACAATCGATCATATAGTCGATGTGTATGATAATAATTAGTACATTAGCAACGGGCATGGGGGGGGGGGCATCTGGTGGCTCCTCCATAGTAATAATACCCATAGTTGAGAAGTATATAAAATACAATCGATCTGTAGAACGTTGGTAAAGGTGTAATGGCAACGAATGAGAGGGGGGCGTCTATTGGCTCAACGCGTTTCGTGGCTAGTGCCACTCCTCAGGAGCAGAGTATGAGGTAGATGTCTGTAAATATCAAAAACCATGATTTAAAATGAGGGTATATATAATAGGTCCAGTTATGGAGAGAAGGGGAAAAGGGATCATAGTAGTAACTAATCCCCAAAGTACTTACAGGTGTGTCAAAACCGAAGGTACAGACTAGGAGGGCAGAAACGTAGCCGGGAAGGTAACAGCCCACGGGAGCTGAGGTGGGCCAACCCCACCACAAGGATGGAAAACGATCCAGCAAAAAGCTAGGTGTCCAAGATGGCGGCCTCATGGATACATGGAAGTTAGTGTGCCTCAACATAAGTATGATGATCTGTGAAAATTAAAAATTGTAGAAGCTGATAATAGCTATATAGTGAACAGTTTTATAATACAAAAATATGAAAAAATAATGAAAAATAAAAAATAAATATTAAACATGAAAAATTATCTAAAGGTGTAGGGCAAGGGATAGTAGGGTTGTGACCGTGAAGTGTACATAAGGTGCACTGTGTCCCAAATGTGATAATAACCATAAAGGAAGGGCTGTGAGTGGACCCCAAACAATGGGGTGGTATGCCAAAAACAGAACCCAGTTATGACAGAGGGACAAAGTGTAAGGAAGGGATGGGTAGTGGGTAAAATAGGGTATACAGGTCTAATTGTATACCTGAAGGTGAGTAGGATAGTGCTAAGGAACGACCAGGACCACGGGACACACCGCCATATGGAGAACTGCTGCACTGGAAGGAGTATAAATACTCACTAGGGTGGGGAGTGGCTCACCAACGGCACGTGGGTTGTCCAAGGAGAGGAGGCGGCGTATGAGCGAGGGGGAGCGGGTGAGTGGGTTGGAGTTATTCCAACGAATTTGATCTCATTTAATGTTTACACTATGCATTAACTTTTACTGTTAGGAGCCATTAGAAGCCCCTCTGGTTTATATATGATATCTTTTACCAACTAATCTCCTCTCTACACCAGTGGAGTGTACCAACGTATCAATATTCATTTATCATGGAGATACTTTCCAGTGATTTGGCCTCTTTTGATATCGTTTCCAGCATGAACCTATTATATTTATTTATTTCTATCATTGTTACCATGAACTGTTGAAATGTATGCAATTGTCTTTGATTATTGTAACAGATCTACCATGCTACTATTGTATCTACTGTATATATAATTTTTATACTATTAAATAACTGACTGTTTTTGGTATTCGTGCAATGCTTTCATGTTATTTGCTCGGTTCTGCTGGATCACGTACCTGTCCAAATCCCACTGTTATTGTTACTCTCCTGGGGTGCATGCCTCATTTAAAGTCCCACCCTATTCCTTATTGTTCAAAACTTTGGTGATGTTGTCCCTCGCCTCTCGGGCAGGGACAAACCCCACCTGATCTAAGTGAATCAGGTTTGGCATAAACTGGGACATTCTGTTGGCCAAAATCTTAGTAAAAAGCTTAAAGATCAACATTCAGGAGGGATATGGGCCTATAACTGCTACACGCCGCTGGGTCTTTGCCTTCTTTCGGTATAAGGGATATATGTGCCCTGAGAGTGTCTCTAGGGAGAAGAGCTCCCTCTCCTAGTCCATTGAACATCTTCACCATGTGAGGGCCCAAAAGTGGTAGAAGTGTTCGAGAATACTGCAGAGTCTACCCATCGGGGCCAGGCGCTTTGCCCGGTTTCGTTCCGCCTACCGCTCGCTGTAGTTCCTCTACAGTAATGGGGTCCTCCAATCCCGCACTCGCCTCTGTCGACAGTTGGGGAATCTGGGAAGTCAAAAGATAGTCCTGTATTGTTGATTCATTCGGGGGGATTAATTTGAAGGTTATAGAGGGAGGAGTAAGTCTATAAACTGTCACTATTTGGGTTGGTGTGGTCGTTTTTTTTTTTTGTCCCGAGGGGGCTACGATTTGGGGGATATTCGCGCTGAGTCAATGCTTTCTGACCGCTCTGGCTAATAATTTCCTGCATTTGTTTCCCCGACTCATAGGAAAGTTTTTGGCAGACTTGCAATGCTGCTTTAGCTCTAAAATGCAAAAGATCTACTATTTGTTTCCTGAGAGAAATTAGCTCCACTTCGAGTGAGGCCACCAGTGTGCGTTTGTGCTTTGATTCTACGTCCTGTATCTTATGCAGCAGTCAGAGCAATAATTGTTCCCTTTCTTTTTTTATTTGCGCGCCATGTTTAATTAGTACTCCTCGTATGACCGTCTTGTGTGCCTCCCACAAAATTCCCGGGTCGCAATCTGCTGTATCATTCGTTTGGAAGTAGTGCTTCAGTTTGTTCGTGACATCCGACAGAACTGTCAGAGTCTGCCGGAGACTTTCGTTTAGCCTCCAAAATTTGGATCTGGCGGACAGGGAAGATGACAAGCAATAGCGCATGGTAATGGGCGCATGGTCAGACCACGTGATGTTGCCTATCTCAATGTTGCAGACCTCCTCCAGCTGATTATGTGGGACAAAAATATAGTCTATTTTCGAGTAGACCTTATGGGGTGACATGAAAAAGGTGTAATCTCGTTCTCCATGGTGGTGCAGCCTCAGACATCTATCAGCTGGGCGTCGTAAAGGTCTCGATATGCTTTGTGTGTGTGTGGACGCGGTACCTGAAGAGGTGTCTACCGCTGGGGCTAGTGGTACGTTCAGGTCTCCCCCCAGTATAAGTAGGCCTTCCCTAAAATCCATAAGCAGATTCAATGTACGGCAAATTAATGTGTCTTGTCGGACGTTTGGAGCATATACCGTGGCAAATGTAATTTTCGTGTCCCCGATGAATCCTTTAATAAATGCATATCGTCCCTTGGGATCTAGTAAGGTGTCGGTACATGTCCAGGGCACTGCTCCTAACAGGAGTATAGAAACTCCCTTAGGCCTCGTACACACGGCCGAGGAACTCGACGTGCCAAACACGTCGAGTTCCTCGGCCAGTTCAGCCCTGAAGCCGCCGAGGACCTCGGCGGGAGGAGAGCTCCCATAGAACAACGAGGAAATAGAGAACATGTTCTCTATTTCCTCGCCGAGGTCCTCGTCGGCTTCCTCGGCCGAAAGTGTACACACGGCCAGTTTCCTCGGCAGAATTCAGCCAGAAACTCGGTCGGAAGCTGAATTCTGCCGAGGAAACTGGTCGTGTGTACGGGGCCTTAGACTTGGCTGTAGCAT
This sequence comes from Rana temporaria, assembly GCF_905171775.1. Classification (NCBI taxonomy): domain Eukaryota; kingdom Metazoa; phylum Chordata; class Amphibia; order Anura; family Ranidae; genus Rana; species Rana temporaria. The sequence goes on along the minus strand of NC_053490.1, from coordinate 534,358,508 downwards.
TCGTGGCATGATACGTGTGCACGAAAGAACGTTTTTTGAGGTAAGTGGGGTTGCCTATCCTAGAAATAGAAGAGAATTTGTACCAACAGAGATGACGGTTACCGGCCAAACTAGACTTACTGGGCCAGATCCAGATAGAGATACGACGGTGTATCTCCTGATACGCCGTCGTATCTCTGAGTTCCGTCGGTCGGATCTGTGCGCCTGATTCATAGAATCAGGTTCCGCATAGATCTCCCTAAGATCCGGCAGGTGTAAGTGACTTACACCGTCGGATCTTAGGCTGCAATCTGAGGCTGGCCGCTAGGTGGCGCTTCCGTTTGTATATGCAAGGAATATGCAAATGAGGAGTTGCGCCGATTCAGAAACGAACGACCGCCCGGCGTTTATTTTTTACGTCGTTTTCGTTTGGCATATAGTTACCCCTGCTATATGCGGCGTATCCTATGTTAAGTATGGCCTTCGTTCCCAGGTCGAATTTTGAATTTTTTACGTCGTTTGCGTAAGTCGTTCGCGAATACGGATGGACGTAATTTACGTTCACGTCGAAACCAATGACGTCCTATCGATGTCATTTGGAGCAATGCACGCTGGGAAATTTAGCGGACGGCACATGCGCAGTTTCTTCAGCGCGGGGACGCGCCTAATTTAAATTTTACATGCCCACTAGCCGCGGAATTTGAATTCCGCCGGGGGATTTACAATACGCCACCGCAACTTTACAGGCAAGTGCTTTCTGAATAAAGCACTTGCCTCAAAACCTGAGCTAAATGTACAAACACTCAGGGCCGGATTCACAAAGAGTTATGCCGGCGTATCAGTAGATACGCCGACGTAATTCGGAATCTAAGCCCGTCGTAAGTTTAAGTGTATGCTCAAACTAAGATACGACAGCCTGCGCCGTCGTATCTTAGGGTGCAATTTTTCCGCTGGACGCTAGGTGGCGCTTTTCGGCGTAGAATATGTAAATGACTAGATACGCCGATTCTCGAACGTACGCTTGCCCGTCGCAGTAAAGATACGCCATTTCTGTAAGATACGCCGCGTAAAGATAAAGCTGCCCCCTTGGTAGGTTAAGTATGGCCGATGTTCCCAATCTAAAAGTCCCACCGAGGAAACACAACCCCAATTTGGTGGTACACATATTTGTTCTAATTCAGGGATGTGGTGAGACCTAGGTTTGTTTGGCTTAATTCCAATGGGACACCTATACCCCCTCTTTGTACCGTTTTAGAGATGCGTCTTCTACGCCGCTTCCGGGTATGGGCTGCGGGACTGGGCGTTCCTACTTGATTGACAGGCTTCCGACGGTCGCATACATCGTGTCACGATTTTAGCCGAACGTCTGTGTGCAGGCGCTGTATAGAGCCGCACCGACGTTCTGCTTCTTTCGGCTACTCGTGACGCGGATGTATGCGACCGTCGGAAGCCTGTCAATCAAATAGGAACGCCCAGTCCCGAAGACCATACCCGGAAACGGCGGAGAAGATCGCTCTCTAAAACGGTAAGTACTGAGCCGGTAAGAGCCGGATCCTAGAGGCTCACCTCACTGACTCAGCTAATCTTCTCTCAATGCCTCTGCTGGGATGTGGCGGGGTCTGCGCCGGCTCCTCTGTGGTCCAGGCGATCTGGCTCTCCTCATGCTGGACGGTCCTGAGCGGGTGGTGAATCGCGGTAGTGGTTGGAGCCAGTCCGGTACCTCAATGGGATCTATATCCATAAAAGTGAACAGGGCAGGGAGATCGGCCGGAGTCTGGAGGGTGTAGGATTGCTGAGCCCTCTTAAAAGTGACAGAGATGGGGAAATCCCACCTCTATGTCAGTCCAGCGCGTCTAGCGGCCTCCAGCACAGGCTTCAGGAGTGCCCGCCATTGTAGCATTGATCGGGATAAGTCGGGCATGATCCGTAGCACAGCCCCATCAAATTGAACATCTCCTTTCTCCCAGGCTGCTCGGAGTATCAGTTCCTTATGCGCATACTGGTAAATGCGGCATATGACGTCTCGCGGGGGGGATCCAAGGCCCTATGGATCCAATCGAAGGACAGGCTGGGCAGGAAGAGCTCCCCCATTAGATTCCTGAAAATTGCCAGGGTGGACACCACCAGGTCCTCCGCCCCCGTGGCTTCTGGCAGGCCTCTCAGGCGCAAGTTGTTGCGCCTGCTGCGGTCTTCAATCTCCTCAAGTTGGAGCTGCTGGGTGAAAATAGTGCCCGCTTGGGCAGCCTGTGCCGCCTTGACCACTGACATCCGGCTCTCTAGGGTGGCCACCGCAAATTCCCCGGATCCAAGTCGGTCTGACAATGTCTGGACCTCCTGCCTCACCACCGTTATCTCTTTACGATGAGATTCCTCCAGCCTGCTGACAATGGCCTCCATGTCTGCTCTTGTTGGTAGGGCTTGTAATAGTGCCCTCAGCGCCGCGTCTGCCCTCAAAGTCAGCGGTGTGCGGGGAAGCTGTGATGGGTCTTGTAAGTCCAGTTAGGGCCCTTTCACACTGGTGCGTTTTTGCCGCATTTTTGCGGTAAAATTGGCGCTATTAAAACGCTCATAAAACGCTCCCCATGCCCCCTCCATTGAAATGAATTAAAAACCGCTGTAAAAACGTGGTAAAAACGGAGCGTTAAAATCGCGGTAAAATCGCGTTTTTGCCGCGATTTTACCGCGTTTTTAATTCATTTCAATGGAGAGGGACATGGGGAGCATTTTAATAGCGCTATTTTTACCGCGAAAATGCACCAGTGTGAAAGGGCCCTTAAGGACCGCAAATTGTAAGCTCCTTGAGGGTAGGGACTGATGTGAATGCACAATGTGTATGTAAAGCGCTGCGTAAATTGACGGCGCTATATACAGCAAGTAACTGAAATAAAATAAATATTTCTTTCTATTGTTATTAAAAAAAAAAAAAACATAATTATTTACCCAATGTTTTTGGATCCTGATCCCTATTTTTAATTTTATTTGTTCATTTGGTTTCATGATTTGATAAGCCACCAGTCTGTTTGGAAGAAAAGGTTAACATATTTGTATAATACATACAAATGCTGGGGTGTGCTGCCACCTAGTGGAAAATGTTGGTTCCTACATGTTGATTCAACAATTAGGAAATAGGTTTTAAATGTATGGGCCACAGGTTACTTGTTCTTGGTAAAATTAAGTGCCTTATGGTTTGTGAAAAATCATATGGACTAGTGACTCTAATATGAAAAAAAAATAACTGCAAAAGTTGTGATATGTGTCATGTAAATTAATAATTGATGACATAATGAGTGTTTGTGTGTGTATATATGTATATGTGTGTGTGTGTGTGTGTGTGTGTGTGTGTGTGTGTGTGTGTGTGTGTGTGTGTGTGTGTGTATATATATATATATTAGGGCTGTTACTGATTACAATTTTCGTGTTTGATTAATACATTTTTTTGTATCGATTAATCAACTAATTTTGAATTAATCATAACGCACATACAGATCCAACTACTTTTAGCTGATCTCCTTGCAAGCCGATTCCCAGTGCAGCTTCCAACCACTGGAAAAATGGATAGCAGGATACAAAAAACACACAAAGGCAGCCCTCGATGGGAATAGCATTAAAACTTGCATAGTCTTCACCTAGGTAACAAAATCAACATTGCACTGGAGATAAAATCGATGTAGCTACATAAACTGTAAAAATGGTGCGAGTAACACCAAACGGGAGCAAAAGAAGTCACAAAAACATGTAGCTAAGTATGATACTGGTATAAAAATGTGTACAACGATACCACTGCCGAATCCAGATGAGGAGGGGTTAACATCAGTCTGTCGGCATGTAGATGTCCCATGAAGGGAACGATCACAACTCCCAGTGGATGGCTGTAGAATCCCAGGTTGATAGAGGGAAGTGATAGAGGAAAGTGATAGAGGGAAGTGTAACAGCCCTTGCGTGTGGCAGATAGGAAGGTCCCGCCGGCATGCAGATATGAAGGCACAGCAAAGGAGCCCTTCAGATGGACACGGCAAGCCCCGCCGGGGTCCGTGACGTCACCGGATCTCCGACTGAACTCCCTGAAGACCCGGAAGCCGGCGGAGAGGTAAGTACCGATCAAAACAATTAACGATTAATCGAGGAATTAATAGTTAATTTCCACAGCCCTAATTATATATGTATGTAAAAAATATTTAGGTGTGCAAAAATATTATGAAACATACTCCATAGAGAACGTTTTAACGTGCCTGTATACTATAGTGTTCTGTAAAGGATATTTTAGTGTGCCAAATGGTATGTGTTGTCTTCTTATGAAAAATAGCTGCATGATAACAAAATACCAAATAAAGTTATATAATTTCTATAACTTTAATTCTATAAATTTATATAACACACAACACTCATTATGTCATCAATTATTAATTCACATGACACATATCACAACTTTTGCAGTTATTTTTTTTTTCATATTATAGTCACTAGTCCATATGATTTTTCACAAACCATAAGGCACTTAGCACTGTAAAATAATTTTACCAAGAACAAGTAACCTGTGGCCCATACATTTAAAACCTATTTCCTAATAGTTGAATCAACATGTAGGAACCAACATTTTCCACTAGGTGGCAGCACACCCCAGCATTTGTATGTATTATACAAATATGTTAACCTTTTCTTCCAAACAGACTGGTGGCTTATCAAATCATGAAACCAAATGAACAAATACAATTTAAAGATAGGGATCAGGATCCAAAAACATTGGGTAAATAATTATGATTTTTTTTTAATAACAATAGAAATAAATATTTAATTTAATTCAGTTACTTGCTGTATATAGCGCCGTCAATTTACGCAGCGCTTTACATACACATTGTGCATTCACATCAGTCCCTACCCTCAAGGAGCTTACAATTTGCGGTCCTTAAGGACCCTTTCACACTGGTGCATTTTTGCCAAGTTTTCGCGGTAAAAATAGCGCTATTAAAACGCTCCCCATGCCCCTCTCCATTGAAATGAATTAAAAACGCGGTAAAATCGCGGCGTTTTACCGTGATTTTAAAGCTCCGTTTTTACCGCATTTTTACCACGTTTTTACAGCGGTTTTTAATTAATTTCAATGGAGGGGGCATGGGGAGCGTTTTTATGAGCGTTTTAATAGCGCCAATTTTACCATGAAAACGCGGCAAAAACGCACCAGTGTGAAAGGGCCCTAACTCGCATACATACAAGGGCCAATTTAGACAGGATCCAATTAACCTACCAGCATGTCTTTGGAGCGTGGGAGACGTACTTTATTGGTTTTACATACATTTAAAATGATCCTAAGTTGACATGTGCTCTGCCGAAAAAAAAAATTTTTTCGTTTCATTCGTTTTTTTGCTTTATTCGGAATTCGGAAATTCAATTTTACAAATTTCTAATTTTAGATTTTAGAATTTTAGAATCTCAATTTTCTAAATTTCCAATTTTAGAATTTCGGAAATTCTGAGGCCCCATACACACGAGAGGATTTATCCGCGAATACGGTCCAGCGGACCGTTTCCGCGGATAAATCCTCTTGAGGATTTGTGCGGATTTCCATGCGATGGAGTGTACTCACCATCGCATTGAAATCCGCGCCGAAATCCTCTGGCGATGACGTGTCGCGCCGTCGCCGCGATTATGACGCGGCGACGTGCGCGACGCTGTCATATAAGGAATTCCACGCATGCGTCGAATCATTACGACGCATGCGGGGGATCCCTTCGGACTGATGGATCCGGTGAGTCTATACAGACCAGCGGATCCATCCGTTGGGATGGATTCCAGCGGATAGATTTGATAGCATGTCATCAAATATTTATCTGCTGGAAATCCATCCCAGGGGATAAATATCCGCGGAAACAGATCCGCTGGAGTGTACACACCATAGGATCTATCCGCTGAAACCCATTCGCTGGGATTTTTCAGCGGATGGATTCTATCGTGTGTATGGGGCCAAAGATTCGAAAATTCTGAGATTCGGAAATTCTGAGATTCTGAAATTCTGAGATTCTGAAATTCTGAGATTCGGAAATTCTAAATTTCTTTTGTGGCGACAATTGATGTCACAGTGGCTGCCTTTGACGGGCACAGTGAGACTGCAATTGCCTTTTTTTTCCGTTTGTTTGTTTGCGCCCCCCAAAAAATTTGGAGCACCAGCCGCCACTGGACGGATGATCACCCGCAGATGCCGCAGCACTTATGCCGCGTACACACACACGATAGTTTTTCGAAAAAAACAACGTTTTTAAAAACGTCATTTAAAATCATCGTGTGTGGGCTTCACATGTTTTGTTGGCTTCTGAAAAACGACAAAAAAAAATTTGAACATGCTGCATTTTTTAACGTCGTTTTAAAAAATGTTGTTTTTCGGGTTGTAAAAAATGATCGCGTGTGGGCAAAAACAAAGTTTTATACCCGCGCATGCCCAGAAGCAAGTTATGAGACGGGAGCGCTCGTTCTGGTAAAACTACCGTTCATAATGGAGTAAGCACATTCATCACGCTGTAACAGACAAAAAAGCGCAAATCGTCTTTTACTAACACGGAATCAGCTAAAAGCAGCCCAAAGACGAATGGAACTTCCCCTTTAGAGTGCCGTTGTACGTCACTGCGCTTTGTTCATCATTTTTCTAAAGCGATGGTGTGTGGGCAACATCGTTTTTAACCACTTGACAACCGGACCTATTTTGGCACTTCTCTCCTTCATGTAAAAATCACAATTTTTTGGCTAGAAAATTAATCAGAACCCCCAAACATTATATATTTATTTTTTAGCAGACATCCTAGGGAATAAAATGGCAGTCATTGCAATACTTTTTGTCACACCGTATTTGCGCAGCGGTCTTACAAGCGCACTTTTTTTGGGAAAAAATCTTTTTTTTTAATTAAATAAGACAACAATAATTTTTGCCCAATTTTTTTATATATTGTGAAAGATAATGTTACGCCGAGTAAAATGATACCCAACATGACACGCTTAAAAATTGGGGACTGACGTTTTGACGTCACTTCCGCCCAGCAGAGATATGGGGACGGGTGGGGGCGATTTTTCCCTCAGTCACATCCCCACACAGGTGCCGAATGGCTCCGGTAAGCGGCGGAGAGCGGCTGGAGGGGGGGGCCCCCTCTCCCGGCACCGACAACGGCGATCTCGCGGCGAATCCGCCATGGAGATCGCCGTTATCGTTTACAGGACCGTTGGCACCAAAGATGGATACCTCGGTTGTGGCAGCAGCTGCTGCCGTTACCGAGATATCCATCTTTAAAGTGCCGCCGTTAAAATACGTAATGCGGTCGGCAAGTGGTTAATGATGAAGTTGGAAAAACGTCGTCTTTTGGACATGCTGAAAAATGTTTTTTTTTTTTTTTTCATGCTGAAAAACGATCGTTTTAGGCTTTAGGCTTCTTGTGGAAAAGGGTATCATATACTTGACTGTCAGCAACTGTTGACAATGTGATCACCCTCCAGTGATCGTATCCCATCCCTATGTGCAATCTCATGCCCGTATACATAGGACATACATTCAGGTCTCCAAGGATTGTAGCACTTGTTATAGAAGACCAATATGTGCCATTACCCTCTCATTTGAAGTTCCACCAAACCATTCTTGATCTTTCAGTGTTGTCTTCAATTGTGGAACACTTTTTCCATTTTTGCTTTATTACGGATCATGATGACTTCCACATTCTACTTTTGAACTTGGTGCTCTGTATACGTGACTCATGTTGGGCTCGAGCCTTCCGGGGACCTGTATGTGGATGCTTATGTCCTACTCCATGATTGACAGGTATACTTACGACCATTTGTCGTGACATATCCAACCACATAGATATTCCTGGCGTCTGCACGATTGTTCATTAGTGATGTCGCGAACCTAAAATTTCGCGTTCGCGAACGGCGATTGCGAACTTGTGCATGTGTTCGCGAATGCGCAAACCGGGCGAACCGCCATAGACTTCAATGGGCAGGCGAATTTTAAAACCCACAGGGACTCTTTCTGGCCACAATGATGGAAAAGTTGTTTCAAGGGGACTAACATCTGGACTGTGGCATGCCGGAGGGGGATCCATGGCAAAACTCCCATGGAAAATTACGTAGTTGTCGCAGAGTCAATTTTTAATCCATAAAGGGCATAAATCGCCTAACATTCATAAATTGTTTGGAATAACGTGCTTTAAAACTTTAAACATCATAATGTTATATCGATCAAGTAGTGTAAGGCTTAGGGTTAGGGTAACAGATAGGGTTAGGGTTACTGTCTGTAACCCCAACCCTGTCTGTAACCCCAACCCTGTCTGTAACCCTAACCCTGTCTGTAATAGGGTTAGGGTTCACAGTGACAGATCAAACTCCCCATTTAATGCACCGCAAACACCTGCAAACAGTCCATTTACACAACCGCAAACTCCCCATTTACACAAGGTTGGATACCAAGCTAGCCATGTTATGTACTGTGCCACCAAGATAGATGAGTGGTGGGTGGCACTGGGCACCATGTACGCTCTGTGATCCTGACACACACGCTGCCTTCCTAGCATGCAACTGCAATTAGATTACAGAGAAAAAAAAAGCTGACTGATATACTAGCCCTAAAAAGGACTTTTTGGGGTGCTGTCCTTACAGCAGAGATCAGGACTGAAGTGGACACTGAAAACACTGGCCTAGCTAAAGATTTCCCTATAAATTCAGCAGCAGCAAAACTCTCCCTCCTCTCACTAAGAATGCAAGTTCAGAATGAATCTAAAATGGATCCTGCCCGAGAGGTGGGAGGGTATGCTGCTGATTGGCTGGAATGTGTCTGCCGACTGTGAGGTAGAGGGTCAAAGTTTGCTCAATGTTAATTAATAGGAGGCGGATCGAACAGCGCATATGTTCGCGCGCATCGGCGAACGCGAACGTGAAAAAACAGTTCTGTACATCTCTATTGTTAGTGTTGTCTGTTTTTGTCTTCTGCCGTATGTATTTTTTGTTAGTGACTACCTCTGGTTGCATGTTGATACTCATGTTCCCAAGTGCTTTATGTCAAATTACCTGTATCGTAATCTTTCTCTCATTTGGGGAGTTTTAAGATATGATCTTTGTTAGGGTTAAGTACGACCTCGATGGGCCCCCTGTTGTTCCTTCTTTCTCAGTACAGCGCCGGAGACCACTCTGAACCATTAATGCACACTGACACAGATTCAAAGAGTGATCTAATGATATGTCTTTATTCATGGCTTTATATAATAATTCTACAAGCGATAAGGTAACTTAAAAGGTTAACCTGATCAAATATCCGGTGGAAGTACTAATATGGTCATAGCATCTCAGAACAAGACAACAAGGTTATATGCAGACATATTTTCATAACAATACACTGAAATGCGTCTCTAATACAGAATCCTGTCTATAAACTCCAAAACAATAAGATAAGCTCAAAAGTGAATAACAAGCTATGTTATATAAACCAAACGGTTACTTAGGACAGACAGAGACAGTGAACAAATAATGTCTTGATGAGATGAATCTAAGATGGATACTGTGACGGTATTGGTATGATGTCAAAGTCTTCCCTTCTTCTCATAAAGATAATCACCCCAATATTCCACAAGGGGGGATATTCCTGGATCGCCCAATAAGCCACACATGCCAAGCTTACTGCTGGAACAACACACTTTAATGGTTTTCTTCTCGGCTTTTTATACAGTCCAAGACATTGAAGCAACAATGAAATCTCCACCCCCCCTAATCACACACTAAGGCTAATTACTAAAACATTCCAGACAGGTCGGCACCGACCGACAATTATCATGTCTAATCACTGCACATTCCTTAAACAGCATAACAACAAACCACCTTCACACATTGAGTTTCCTAGGCAGACGTTTCGTCTGCATCCAGTTTGACACCTATTAACACCTCTGAGAATCACTAGGTTTTTAGACAGGGTTATCACACAATTAAAGGCCTTTCAAAAGCTAGCCTTATTTAACATATGAACAGTCTTTACAGAGAGAGATGAATCACACATGAAAACACCTGTTACCTCTAACCCACAGCATTAAATTAGCAGGGAGAATTAAACTGAGACATATAGGCAACTGCATCACAGATACTTATTACAAAATGGAGTCACAATGGTTCATATCCTTTCAACCTTGACCATTAATAATTTTATTACCTTTATCTACAATCTCATCCATTGCACTCTGTATCACTCTTTTGTTTTTCCGGGCCCTTGCTGGCTAGTAGGGGTACCTATTTTTTGTTTATATCCACCTATCTCTGGAACTACATTTCCCATGATGCCCTCTATTTTTTTTCTGATTGGCCCTCCGCTGATGAGATCGCTTCATTGGTTGCCAGTAAAAAGACAGAATCACTTTCAAGGCACTCTGTAAGTGTGTTCAAGGAAATGCCCCACAGTATCTATGCGAAAAACTAAAAGCTCACAACCCCAATCGCATTCTGCGATCCACCAACCAAAATCTACTCCAGATACGAGTCCAAAAGAGAACAAAGATTTGCAGTCCAAGGACCTAGACTATGGAACGCTCTACCAACCAGCATCCGATTGGAGGTGAACCACTTGGCCTTCAGAAGAAAAATCAAAACCCATCTCTTCTGAGGGCAAAAAAGTTCACTCAGGGAATGGATACTAAGTGCCCAGAGGCAATTCAATTTGCATGTGTTGCGCTATAGAAGTTTCTTACTCACTCACTGTGGCCATTGGGGAGGGAAGAAGAACGGGCAGGAAAGACTTCTCTTCCCCTGCTGCCAACATGAGAAGGAGAGGAAGGGTGAGCGGGGGAAACATCTGGACTGCAGCCTGCAGCTCTTCCCACCTGTGCGGATGCTCATGGCTGGAGGAGGAGTGGAGAGCTGAACGGTCAGTGTGGCTCTTAGGCTGAGTTGTGTGTGAGAGGGACACACAGCTCAGGCCATGCAGCCGCTAGTTCCGCCAGAGATGACAGGTATGGCCGCGTAGCGGTAGGCAAACGGCCGCCCCGGCCTGTGTTAACCCAGTCCAGGACATGGTCGTCGCTTAGCTCCCACTGTGCGGCCTGATCAGCAACATGTTACAGAGCGGGTGGCCTGCCCCCGGCCCACCAGGCATTTTCCTGGTCTGCCCTATGGCCAGTCCGGGCCTGGTGGCAAGTCTTGAAAATTGCTGATCACAGACGCTCTCCATCCAATCTGACAGAGCTTGAGATATTTTACAAAGAAGAAGAATGGGCAGAAATGTCCCTCTCTAGATGTGGAAAGCTGGTAGAGACATCCCCAAAAAGACTTGCAGCTGTAATTGCAGAGAAAGGCGGTTCTACAAAGTATTGACTCCGGGGGGCGCCATACAAATGTACTTTTCACATATTTATAATTTTTCCTTCCACTTCAGAATTATGTGTCACTTTGTGTTGGTCTATCACAAAAAAACAAAATACATTTACGTTTTTGGGTTGTAACATGACAAAATGTGGAAAATTTCAAGGGGTATGAATACTTTTTCAAGGCACTGTACATCCCATGCTTTGTGGACCCTATGGGCCAGATACACGTACATCCGCGCATATCTAGGAGGGCGTAGCGCATCTCATTTACGCTACGCCGCCGCAACTTAGAGAGGCAAGTGCTGTATTCTCAAAGCACTTGCGTCCTAAGTTACGGCGGCGTAGCGTAAATGTGCCGGCGTAAACGAGCCTAATTCAAATTGTGAAGAGGTGGGCGTGTTTTATGCTAATGACTCGTGACCCGACGTGATTGACGTTTTGAATGAACGCGCATGCGCCGTCAGTGGGGTATCCCAGTGCGCATGCGCAAAATCACGTTGCAAATAGTCAATGCTTTCGACGTGAACGTAACTTACGCAAAGCCCTATTCGCGAACAATTTACGCAAACGACGGGAAATTCGACGATGTCCCGACGTCCATACTTAACATTGCTTACGCCTCATAGATGCAGGGGTAACGTTACGCCGAAAAAAGCCTTACGTAAACAACGTAAAAAAAATGCGCCGGGCGGACGTACGTTTGAGGATCGGCGTATCTAGGTAATTTGCATACTCAAAACGGAAGCGCCACCTAGCGGCCAGCGTAAATATGCACCTTAGATCCGACGGCGTACTAAGACGTACGTCGGTCGGATCTAGCCCACATTCAGGCGTATCTTGTTTTGTGGATACAAAACAAAGATACGTCTGCGCATCGTAGAACTTACGCGGCGTATCAATAGATACGCCGCCGTAATTTCTTTGTGGATCTGGTTCAATAGAGAAGCTGCAGAAAAGCATGTAGTGCATTTTTACCGCGATTTTAATTTTAAATCTGCCCAACAACAAATTTGCCTAAAAAAATAAAAACCGCAAATCGCGCCAAAAATCACGTTAATAAAATGAAAAAAGCACTGCAGAAACGTTCAAAAGCAAACTGCATAGGTGAGAATGGGGCCTAAATATTGTACACTGATTTGGGTTATTCTTACCAAAGACATTTGGCAGAATTTGTTTTGGTCTAAATTTTATGAAAAAAATATTATTTGTTTACACATTTTTTTATTCGTAAGGGAGACTTTATTTTTTTTATTTTTTATGTGGGTCTTTCTTTTTTATAGTATAAAAACAAAAAACAGTAAATAACTAGCACCAAAAAAAGCTCTATCTAAACAAATTGTATAAAATGTATTTATGTACAAATGATTGTCGGTCAAAAACGAAAGAGCTAAACGGTGAACAATTTCCTGCACAGAACAGGTGTGACATGTGGTTAGGGAGTGTCTGTTATTTTTATAATAGAGCTTGTTCTATTTTTAGCTGTTAGGGGTCATTATGTATAAATATTTACAGTAATTATTATTTAATTATATCAGTAGCACATATTTTTCATTAGTAAGGCTTCATGTCCACGGACATTTTAAAAAACGGGCTGTAAAGCTAGTATAGACGCCAGGGAAAAAAGCAGCGTTTTAACACGATTTTTACCGCGTTTTGCATTGAATTCAATGAACGTTTTGTCGCGCTAGTTTTCAGCCGCGTTTTTCTGTCTCTATTCAAAATCAATGGGACCCGTTGATTTAAATAGAGGTCGCACCAGAAGGCGGATCAGGATGATCCGACTTGCGGGGCGACTGGTGTGCGGAGAATCCTGAAGGGGAACCCTGCGCAAATTAAAAAAAAAATTGCGTGAGGTTCCCCCACAGGATGATACCAGACCCTTCGGTCTGGTATGGATTTTAAGGGGAAGACCTATGCCAAAAAAAGTCAGGAATGGGGGTGGGGACGAGCGAGCGCCCCCCCCCTCCTGAACCGTACCAGGCCGCATGCCCTTAACATGGGGGTGGGTGCTTTAGGGCAGGGGGGGGCACTGCTCCCCCCACCCCAAAGCACCTTTTCCCCATGTTGATGGGGACAAGGGTCTCTTCCCGACAACCGTGGCCGTTGGTTGTCGGGGTCTGCGGGCGGGGGGCTTATCGGAATGTGGGAGCCCCCCACCCTACGTGAATGAGTATGGGGTACATCGTACCCCTACCCATTCACTGGGAGGAAAATTGTCAACAAAATAAACACACAACACAGGTTTTTAAAATAAAATAATTTAGTAACCAGCTCCGGGGGTCTTCTCCGCTCTCCGGGGGTCTTCTTCTGACTTCGGGGGTCTTCTCCGCTCTCCCTGGTTCTTCTCCCGCTCTCCGGTGCCTTCTCCGGGGCTGGCCGCCGCTATCTTCTTGCAGCTCTTTTACCTAGCAGCTGCCAGCCCGGTCCGGCAGTCTTCCTCGTCGCCTTCTGCCATCTTCCTTCTTCTTCCGATGTTGCCACGACGGTCCCTCCCGCTGTAATGCCGGGTGTGCGGTGCGCGATGATTTATATAGGCCTCTTATGACGTCACAGTCCCAGCATGCTCCGGGTGCCCGAAGCATGCTGGGACTGTGACGTCATAAGAGGCCTATATAAATCATCGCACACCGCACACCCGGCATTACAGCGGGAGGGATCGTCGTGGCAACATCGGAAGAAGAAGGCAGAAGGCAACGAGGAAGACCGCCGGACCGGGCTGGCAGCTGCTAGTAAAAGAGCTGTAAGAAGATAGCGGCGCCCAGCCCCGAAGAAGGCGCGGGAGAAGAAACGGGGACAGCGGAGAAGACCCCCAAAGTCATAAGAAGACCCCCGGAGAGCGGAGAAGACCCCCGGAGCTGGCTAATAAATTATTTTAAAAACATGTGTTGTGTGTTTATTTTATTGACACTTTTCCTCCCGGTAAATGGGTAGGGGTACGATGTACCCCATACTCATTCACGTAGGGTGGGGGGCCGGGATCTGGGGGCCCCCCTTTAAACTAACACAGTGACTGGGGGGGGGGTTACATATGAGTAGCCGTGACTATAATGCTTTGCTTTGGTCAAAACAGGTGGTGAGGAGGTGACATATTGACCGACCATTTCTTTTCAGAGGAATGACAAGGGCTGCCGCCAGTGCAAATGTACGGTTCACACAGGAGTTGAATTTGAAAGCACACTTCCTCACACCTATAGCATGAATTCACATTTCAGGCACGTTGCACAAACATGTCCAGGGATGCTCCTCATATATAATTTTTAATTTTTTTTTTAATAATGCTAAATTATTACTTTTGAGGCTTTGCAACCATGCCTTAAAATAAACGTAAAGCCATAAGCGCATTTGGGGCCCATTTCCACAGCAGTGTATGGAGGTGGTTGCAAGTGTCTATTTTTGCCATCTGTTTACATTGACAGATCTCCGTTCCGCCTATGCCAGGAGCGATCGCGGGTGCGCAGCGGACACCGCGGGCCACCGGGCACGCACACTGGCTCCTACTTCACGTGGCGGGTGTGACACGCGAGCCCCCTAGACTCCTTAAGGCACGTGTGGTAGAAGCTACGGCGATTTGATATGTCATCTGCTTACATACCCCTGACGAAGGTGTGAAACGGGAAACGTGTTGGTTGTTGGGGACCACCACCCATCGGAGAGTAACATTGTCATCTTCATTTATAGTTTTTGTCTTACATTGTCTTTGTTTTATGTATATCTTACCCACTGCTTGACGTTTTTTAATCTTTTTATGTATAATAATTTTTTGATACTACCAGTGTCTGTGGCTTCCAAAGTCCCATTCTAGGGGGGTCTTGTTTTGTTCTAAGCTATTGGGATATGAGCACAGGTATCTCTTGTCTCTATTGGGATGTGAGCACAGGTATCTCTTTTCTCTATTGGGATATGAGCACAGGTATCTCTTTTCTCTATTGGGATATGAGCACAGGTATCTCTTTTCTCTATTGGGATATGAGCACGGGTATCTCTTTTCTCTATTGGGATATGAGCACAGGTATCTCTTCTCTATTGGGATATGAGCACGGGTATCTCTTCTCTATTGGGATATGAGCACAGGTATCTCTTCTCTATTGGGATATGAGCACAGGTATCTCTTCTCTATTGGGATATGAGCACAGGTATCTCTTCTCTATTGGGATATGAGCACAGGTATCTCTTCTCTATTGGGATATGAGCACAGGTATCTCATCTCTATTGGAATGTGGGCACAGGTATCTCTTCTCTATTGGGATGTGAGCACAGGTATATCTTCTCTATTGGGATATGAGCACAGGTATCTCTTTTCTCTATTGGGATGTGAGCACAGGTATCTCTTTTCTCTATTGGGATATGAGCACAGGTATATCTTCTCTATTGGGATGTGAGCACAGGTATATATTCTCTATTGGGATGTGAGCACAGGTATCTCTTCTCTATTGGGATGTGAGCACAGGTATCTCTTTTCTCTATTGGGATATGAGCACAGGTATCTCTTTTCTCTATTGGGATATGAGCACAGGTATCTCTTCTCTATTGGGATATGAGCACAGGTATCTCTTTTCTCTATTGGGATGTGAGCACAGGTATCTCTTTTCTCTATTGGGATGTGAGCACAGGTATCTCTTTTCTCTATTGGGATGTGAGCACAGGTATCTTTTGTCTCTATTGGGATGTGAGCACAGGTATCTCTTTTCTCTATTGGGATATGAGCACAGGTATCTCTTCTCTATTGGGATATGAGCACAGGTATCTCTTCTCTATTGGGATGTGAGCACAGGTATCTCTTTTCTCTATTGGGATATGAGCACAGGTATCTCTTCTCTATTGGGATGTGAGCACAGGTATATCTTTTCTCTATTGGGATGTGAGCACAGGTATCTCTTCTCTATTGGGATATGAGCACAGGTATCTCTTCTCTATTGGGATGTGAGCACAGGTATATCTTTTCTCTATTGGGATATGAGCACAGGTATCTCTTCTCTATTGGGATGTGGGCACAGGTATCTCTTCTCTATTGGGATGTGAGCACAGGTATCTCTTCTCTATTGGGATGTGGGCACAGGTATCTCTTCTCTATTGGGATGTGAGCACAGGTATCTCTTTTCTCTATTGGGATGTGAGCACAGGTATCTCTTTTCTCTATTGGGATGTGAGCACAGGTATCTCTTCTCTATTGGGATGTGAGCACAAGTTTCTCTTTTCTCTATTGGGATATGAGCACAGGTATCTCTTTTCTCTATTGGGATGTGAGCACAGGTATCTCTTTTCTCTATTGGGATATGAGCACAGGTATCTCTTTTCTCTATTGGGATATGAGCACAGGTATATATTCTCTATTGGGATGTGAGCACAGGTATCTCTTCTCTATTGGGATGTGAGCACAGGTATCTCTTTTCTCTATTGGGATATGAGCACAGGTATCTCTTCTCTATTGGGATATGAGCACAGGTATCTCTTCTCTATTGGGATATGAGCACAGGTATCTCTTCTCTATTGGGATATGAGCACAGGTATCTCTTCTCTATTGGGATATGAGCACAGGTATCTCTTCTCTATTGGGATATGAGCACAGGTATCTCTTCTCTATTGGGATATGAGCACAGGTATCTCTTCTCTATTGGGATGTGAGCACAGGTATATCTTTTCTCTATTGGGATGTGAGCACAGGTATCTCTTCTCTATTGGGATATGAGCACAGGTATCTCTTCTCTATTGGGATGTGAGCACAGGTATATCTTTTCTCTATTGGGATATGAGCACAGGTATCTCTTCTCTATTGGGATGTGGGCACAGGTATCTCTTCTCTATTGGGATGTGAGCACAGGTATCTCTTCTCTATTGGGATGTGGGCACAGGTATCTCTTCTCTATTGGGATGTGAGCACAGGTATCTCTTTTCTCTATTGGGATGTGAGCACAGGTATATCTTTTATCTATTGGGATGTGAGCACAGGTATATCTTTTCTCTATTGGGATGTGAGCACAGGTATATCTTTTCTCTATTGGGATGTGGGCACAGGTATCTCTTCTCTATTGGGATATGAGCACAGGTATCTCTTCTCTATTGGGATGTGAGCACAGGTATATCTTTTCTCTATTGGGATATGAGCACAGGTATCTCTTCTCTATTGGGATGTGGGCACAGGTATCTCTTCTCTATTGGGATGTGAGCACAGGTATCTCTTCTCTATTGGGATGTGGGCACAGGTATCTCTTCTCTATTGGGATGTGAGCACAGGTATCTCTTTTCTCTATTGGGATGTGAGCACAGGTATATCTTTTCTCTATTGGGATGTGAGCACAGGTATATCTTCTCTCTATTGGGATGTGAGCACAGGTATATATCTTTTCTCTATTGGGATGTGAGCACAGGTATCTATTCTCTCTATTGGGATGTGAGCACAGGTATATCTTCTCTATTGGGATGTGAGCACAGGTATATCTTCTCTATTGGGATGTGAGCACAGGTATCTCTTTTCTCTATTGGGATATGAGCACAGGTATCTCTTCTCTATTGGGATGTGAGCACAGGTATCTCTTTTCTCTATTGGGATATGAGCACAGGTATCTCTTCTCTATTGGGATATGAGCACAGGTATCTCTTCTCTATTGGGATATGAGCACAGGTATCTTTTCTCTATTGGGATATGAGCACAGGTATCTCTTCTCTATTGGGATATGAGCACAGGTATCTCTTCTCTATTGGGATGTGAGCACAGGTATCTCTTCTCTATTGGGATGTGAGCACAGGTATATCTTCTCTATTGGGATGTGAGCACAGGTATCTCTTTTCTCTATTGGGATATGAGCACAGGTATCTCTTCTCTATTGGGATGTGAGCACAGGTATCTCTTTTCTCTATTGGGATATGAGCACAGTTATCTCTTCTCTATTGGGATATGAGCACAGGTATCTCTTCTCTATTGGGATATGAGCACAGGTATCTTTTCTCTATTGGGATATGAGCACAGGTATCTCTTCTCTATTGGGATATGAGCACAGGTATCTCTTCTCTATTGGGATGTGAGCACAGGTATCTCTTCTCTATTGGGATATGAGCACAGGTATCTCTTCTCTATTGGGATATGAGCACAGGTATCTCTTCTCTATTGGGATATGAGCACAGGTATCTCTTCTCTATTGGGATATGAGCACAGGTATCTTTTCTCTATTGGGATATGAGCACAGGTATCTCTTCTCTATTGGGATATGAGCACAGGTATCTCTTCTCTATTGGGATATGAGCACAGGTATCTCTTCTCTATTGGGATGTGAGCACAAGTTTCTCTTTTCTCTATTGGGATATGAGCACAGGTATCTCTTCTCTATTGGGATATGAGCACAGGTATCTTTTCTCTATTGGGATATGAGCACAGGTATCTCTTCTCTATTGGGATATGAGCACAGGTATCTCTTCTCTATTGGGATGTGGGCACAGGTATCTCTTCTCTATTGGGATGTGAGCACAAGTTTCTCTTTTCTCTATTGGGATATGAGCACAGGTATCTCTTTTCTCTATTGGGATGTGAGCACAGGTATCTCTTTTCTCTATTGGGATATGAGCACAGGTATATCTTCTCTATTGGGATGTGAGCACAGGTATATATTCTCTATTGGGATGTGAGCACAGGTATCTCTTCTCTATTGGGATGTGAGCACAGGTATCTCTTTTCTCTATTGGGATATGAGCACAGGTATCTCTTCTCTATTGGGATATGAGCACAGGTATCTCTTCTCTATTGGGATATGAGCACAGGTATCTCTTCTCTATTGGGATATGAGCACAGGTATCTCTTCTCTATTGGGATATGAGCACAGGTATCTCTTCTCTATTGGGATATGAGCACAGGTATCTCTTCTCTATTGGGATATGAGCACAGGTATCTCTTCTCTATTGGGATGTGAGCACAGGTATATCTTTTCTCTATTGGGATGTGAGCACAGGTATCTCTTCTCTATTGGGATATGAGCACAGGTATCTCTTCTCTATTGGGATGTGAGCACAGGTATATCTTTTCTCTATTGGGATATGAGCACAGGTATCTCTTCTCTATTGGGATGTGGGCACAGGTATCTCTTCTCTATTGGGATGTGAGCACAGGTATCTCTTCTCTATTGGGATGTGGGCACAGGTATCTCTTCTCTATTGGGATGTGAGCACAGGTATCTCTTTTCTCTATTGGGATGTGAGCACAGGTATCTCTTTTCTCTATTGGGATGTGAGCACAGGTATATCTTTTCTCTATTGGGATGTGAGCACAGGTATATCTTTTCTCTATTGGGATGTGAGCACAGGTATATCTTTTCTCTATTGGGATGTGAGCACAGGTATATCTTTTCTCTATTGGGATGTGAGCACAGGTATATCTTTTCTCTATTGGGATGTGAGCACAGGTATATCTTTTCTCTATTGGGATGTGAGCACAGGTATCTCTTTTCTCTATTGGGATGTGAGCACAGGTATATCTTTTCTCTATTGGGATGTGAGCACAGGTATATCTTTTCTCTATTGGGATGTGAGCACAGGTATATCTTTTCTCTATTGGGATATGAGCACAGGTATATCTTTTCTCTATTGGGATGTGAGCACAGGTATATCTTTTCTCTATTGGGATGTGAGCACAGGTATATCTTTTCTCTATTGGGATGTGAGCACAGGTATATCTTTTCTCTATTGGGATGTGAGCACAGGTATATCTTCTCTCTATTGGGATGTGAGCACAGGTATATATCTTTTCTCTATTGGGATGTGAGCACAGGTATCTATTCTCTCTATTGGGATGTGAGCACAGGTATATCTTCTCTATTGGGATGTGAGCACAGGTATCTCTTTTCTCTATTGGGATGTGAGCACAGGTATATCTTCTCTATTGGGATGTGAGCACAGGTATCATGTACAAGCTAAAATGCTGTTTTTTATTTTCCTTGCATGTCCCCCTCGGATCTACAGGGACTGCACTTCCAAGTGCACTTTCAGTGAAATTTCAAGTGCACTTTGCACTTGTAGTGTAAAGTGGATTTGCCTTTCGTAAATAACCCCCAAAAACACCCCATCCACGTGAAAAAAAGCACAAAAAAATGAAAAATAAGCTGAGGGGAGGGTTTGTGAAATGCTTATGTTAAAAAAAGCACAGTAAAAACGTACAAAAAAGCACAAGCTTATTCAAGCTTTTAGCCTAGGTTCACATTGAAGCGATTTGTCATGCAATTTCAAAGATCAAATTGCATGACAAGTGGCAGCCTATTGAAGGTAATGCGTGACACCAATTTTGTGGCGCCGCACCCATTTGCAAAATTAGTTCCTGCACTAACTTTTGCCGATTTCAGATGAGACTTCAATAGACATCTGTGTATGAAGCTGTCTATCAGATGTCTATCAAGTAGCACCTGAAATCGCGCTGACCTTGCTACTTTGAAATCGCGCTACTTCAAGTGAAGTAACAGCAATGTGAACCAGGGCTGAGGCAGAGCAATAGAAGCTCAAATGCCTGTAAGCCCTGGTTCACACTGGGTTAGAACGGTGCCATTTATGGCAAATGCCGCAGATTTTACATGTCAAATCGCACCGGTGTGAACCAGGGCTAAAAGCAGCTTTATTTTGAGGTGCAGTGTGCATGAGCATAAAGTTCAGACTCCGGGTTACTGTTACCCCTAATCTCAACTGATGCTCCTCTAGGTAAGCCAGTTTGGTCAGTACTAGATCTACTATATTATTATCTTTACCTTTACCATACCCTGTATGACCTCTATTACCATGTTACCTTGTCCCCGCTATGTAGGATTAGGGACACTCTGCGGCTGCGGTTTGGTGTTTTCTGGGCCTGAGAGTTCATCTTTCTCCAATTTTTTTTTTCCCCCCCTCCCCCACGGGTTTTTACCCTTGGGCTTTCCCTCCCCTGTCTTTTTTCCTGCATGCATTTAGCCTGCCTGCCAGCATCCACAGCTACTCTATTTCTATTTTTATCTCGGTTCACTATATGATATATGCATGTGAAATGTATTTATATACTCATGTTTTTTCTCCATTATTGTAGCACATTTATAACAAAAAGTCCTTTGAAGAAGCGCCATATCTCAGCGCGAAACATGTCAGGCCACAGCGATTCCTTTGTCATCGTTTAGACCTTCAGTCTATGCAGTCTTCGGTCCTTCCTCAGGAACTTTTACAATCTATAAGTGGTTGGAGGTTCTTTGTTTGTCTTTATCAACAGTATATCTCAATAACCAGTTGAAATTCTTTTTTATGTAATTATGTTTAATTACCAATTCCTGATGGTTCTCACTGAATACTGTAACGCTGTGTAATTTTGTTTTTGTGCAAATTCAATCATATGGAGATTTTCTTAAAGTGTTTAATAATACCTTGTGTAATAAATATATTTTTTTAGCAAAAATTTCCCCCTGTTTGTGGTGACTACTATCTTTACCAGTTTACAGTGCCCTCAAAGTCCATGACTTGCCCCTAGGTCATTTTTTCCATTTTGAATGAGCATAAAGCTATCCACTATCTGTCCTAGGCCCCCCTGACCCTAAACACTTACCTGGCTCAAGACTTTTTTTAACCGCGGGCAAACCAACTTATTATTAGAACCACATCCCTTCATTAGATAAATACAAGAGGATACATTGGGATTTTTAAGGTGCAGAATGAGATGAAATGATCACAACTACTTGCCTGGCTCGTCTCGATGCAGTACAGTCCTTCTATCTTCCTGGTCTCAGGAGACACTGAGGGCAATAACATGGAATAATAGGAAGATATAAGACTGTAAGCCACAAACCCCTCACACCTTAACCACCACCCGCTAAATAAGCACACCACAATTTGGCAAAATATTTGCCTATGGCATCACCTTTTATTTGTTTAACATTTTAATTGCACCTACTTTATTCTCATAATAATGTCACAAAATTATTAAACTGCTCAGTTTTCAGAACTCGTGCAGCCAGTCAACAACATTCTTTATGTAGCACTACCCCCGGAGGAGCTGCTGGTTGTTTGGGTGGCACATTTACCTCGTGGCTCTTCCGAATTCCCAGGGGTGAATGGTGCGTATTGCATCATTTATTAGAAGTAAAGGAATGTCCGCAACAGGTGCTCTTTGCTGTGCTCTTTATTACCCAGCTGGGTAAAAACAATACAATTTGGGTGGACCTCCGCTTTAATGCATCCTATGCATTAAGGTGAAAAAACACCTTGCTGTGTCCGGCCCCCCCCCGAGCCCCCGCTTTACTTACCTAAGACCCGAATCTCCTTGGGCACGATAAATCAATAAGAGGAATTCATGGACAGCCGCACACCAAAATAAACCTAAAAAGGTAGCCTTTATTGGTGTAAAAAGGATACAAAGCACTACAAAACACAGCAAGCAGTGGGGTAAAAAAGGTGACGTGTTTCGCACAATCAGTGCTTAGTCATAGCTGGGCGCGATCCCGCGTAGCTTACACCGAGCTCTAGTCAGCTCTTCATTGGATGATTGATAGCAGCGCAGCCATTGGCTCCCTCTGCGGTCAATCAAATCAATGATGCGGCGCACCGGGGGGCGGGGTGAGTCATACACTTGGCGGCTATGGCCGCCGAGTGTATCACATGGGACCGCGTCCGCAAGGTAACCCCTCGAGAGAGAGAGAGAGAGAGAGAGAGAGAGAGAGAGAGAGAGAGAGAGAGAGAGAGAGATTCCCAGAGGGGGTTATCTAAGGCGGGGAGGAGCCGAGAGAGCCGCCATGGGACCCCAGAACAGGAGGTGCTATAAAAATGCACTGATTACTGTAAAAATAGAAACTGGCAGTGAAGGGGTTAACCACTAGGTGGCGCTAAGTCAGTACTAGTGAGTTATTCCTACTGTTAGGGGGCGTGGCTACACGTGACACATCACTGATGACCGTTCCTGATCACGGGGAACAGCCACCAGTGACAGTGTCACTAGGCAGAATAGGGGAATGCCTTGTTTACAAAGGCACTCCCCTGTTCTGCTCTTGCTGACTGCAATTGCGGGACTCCCGGGAACATCGAGTTCCCAGGACCCGCGGCCGCACTCGCGAGGTAGGCGGCGGGAAATTTAAAGGGACATACAGGTACGACAATGTGCCTGTCCGTGCCATTCTGCCGATGTACATCTGCGTGCGGTGGTTGGCAAGTGGTTAAATGCTCTTAACCACTTCTACGTATTCTTCTACATATTTTTTTTTAGTAATGGTGGCGATCTGCGATTTTTATTGTGACTGTGACATTGCGGTGGACACATTGAACACTTTTGACACGTTTTTGGGACAATTCACATTTATACTGCGATTAGTGCTACAAAAATACACTGCTTACTGTGTAAATGTAACTGGCAGGGAAGGGGTTAACCACTAGGGGGCGCTGAAGGGGTTAAATATGTTCCCTAGGGAGTGATTCTAAATTGTAGGGGGAGGGGACTCACAAGGGGAGGAGACCGATGTGTGTTCCTCTGTACTGGGAACACACATCGGTCTCCTCACCTCTGACAGGAGGTGGATCTGTGTGTTTACAGATCCACGGTCCTGCTGTGATCACGGGCAATCGTGGGTGCCCAGCGGACATCGTGGGCACGCGCACCGGGTCTGGAGCGATGCCGCGGGCGCTGCTGGTGGTGTGCGCACCCCCCCCCCCAGACGGCCGGGAAGTCCAGGACGTCATATGACGTCCACCCAGGATGGGAGATGCTCGGAAAGACTTGGAAATACTCCGTTCCGAGCCTTTGTGAGGTTTTCCCAAGGTCAGCCGAGCTATCCTCGGGCATTTGCGTGTGTTTCTGAGACTCTCCGGTGCCCCCCCCCCCTCTCTGGCCACATGTGGTATTGCATGCCATTGAAGTCAATGCGGAACAAATTATTTTCGCTTCCATTGACTTCAATGGGGAAACTCACTTTGATATGCGAGTGCTTTAGATTATGAGCGTTCTCCTGGAACGGATTATACCCGTAATTAGAGGTTCCACTGTGTGTGTGTGTATAATGTATAATATATATATATAATGTGTGTGTGTGTGTGTATATGTAACAGAAATGTGCATAAAATAGGCCTATAATGCACTTCCTGGGCCAATGATAAAGAACCAATCTCTGAGCTTCCTCCTAATAATTAAATAATTAAACAATTACAAGAAGTATTGTATATACTCGAGGATAAGCCGACCCAAATATAAGCCGAGGTACCTAATTTTACCACAAAAAAATGGGAAAACGTATTGACTCGAGTATAAGCCTAGGGTGTCCATCTGCATGCCTCACTGTGTCCATGAAGAGACTGATGTTTAACATGGGAGTCTGTGGAAGGGGTGCCCAGCTTTAAAAAATCGGTGCTCCCCGGACAACAAACTTTGCACACTTGTAGAAGAGAAATAGGTCTACATGTGTGCCAAGTTTCGGTCCAGAGGACCTACGACCGGCCGGCATAAGTCAAGGGGGGCATTTTCAGCGCAAAAAAAAATGTGCTGAAAAACTCGGCTTATACTCGCGTATATACGGTAATGGAAATGTTAAAACAAACTAAAAACATATCACAGTATTAAGTGTAATAAAAGCAAAACAGCAGCCGTCCAGAATAAGTAAACTCATAAAGTACATGAATAAAACAAGGATATCAAATCCTGGATCAAGAACCAAATGACTTTGATCCAGGTTGATCGATTTTCAAATATATATCCCATAGTTTGTGGATTCTATAACCTTCCTACAGACTAAATAATATACACTGATTTGGGTTATTTTCACAGAGGAAATGTAGCAGAACAAATTTTGGCCTAAATTCATGTAGAAAGATTATTTATTTGCAAAATGTCATAACCAAAATTAATAATATATTTTTTTTTAAATGTTTGGTATTTTTAAATTTATTCAGCAAAAAAAAAAAACCCCAGTGGTGATTAAATGCCACCAAAATAAAGCTCTATTTGTGGGAACAAAATTATAAAAATGTCATTTGGTTACAGTGTTGCATGACTGCGCAATTGTCATTCGAAGTGCGACACCACTGAAAGCTGAAAACTGCCCTGGGCAGGAAGGGGGTGAAAGTGCCCGGTATTGAAGTGATTATATATACTTTCTCAACCTGGAGAATAAAACGGCTGCAGTTAATATTTTTTTTATGTTGCACCATACAGTAAAACCTTGGATTCCGAGCATAATTCATTCCAGAAACATGCTTGTAATCCAAAGCACTCTTATATCAAAGCAAATTTTCCCATAAGGAATAATTGCTACACTTGGAGGCGCCTCTCTTCTTATTTATACTCCGTTGTGACATGACGCTACTCTTATATCAAGACATCGCTTGTATATCCCTATCATTCATCTAGGATGGGGGGCCGGGATCTTGGGCCCCCCCTTATTAAAGGGGGCTCCCGGATTCTGATAAGCTCCCTGCCCGCAGACTCCGACAGCCAACAGCCAGGGTTGTCGGAAAGAGGCCCTTGTCCTCATCAACATGGGGACACGGTGCTTTGGGGTGGGGGGGCCGCAGGGCACCCCCCTGCCCCAAAGCACCTACCCCCCATGTTGAGGGCATGCGGCCTGGTACGGTCCAGGGGGGGAGGCGCTCGTCCCCACCCCCTTTCCTGACCGGCCGGGCTGCGTGCTCGGATAAGGGTCTGGTATGGATCTTGGGGGGACCCCCACGCTGTTTTTTCGGCGTAGGGGTTCCCCTTCAAATCCATACCAGACCCAAGGACCTGGTATGATCTTGGAGGGGGAACCCATGCCGTTTTTTTTTAATTAAAATTTGGCGTGGATTTCTCCATCAAGTTTCATCCCATACACAGTGCCTGGTATTGGCAGGGATCCAAGTCATCATACCTTGTCCAGATAAACAACATTTTACAGAGGAATACATTTTTTTTTCTCAGATTTTATTTTTGTATTTTCAGATATCTTACAAAAATAAGGGAGAATTCACAGGCTGATTGCACATTACTAATGTAATTACATTAATGTGATTACTTTATTACATAAAATGTATTCTGAAGCCCTGTACACCCGATCGGTTTGTCCGATGAAAACAGACCGATGGACTGTTTTCATCGGACAAACCGATCGTGTGTGGGCCCCATCGGTTTGTTTTCTATCGGTAGAAAAAAATAGAACATGTTTTAGACGATTGTCTGTGTGGAAGTCCATCGGTCAAAAATCCACGCATGCTCAGAATCAAGTCGACGCATGCGCGGAAGCATTGAACTTAGTGTTTTACGTCACTGCGTTTTGGCACGGTCGGATTTTTGACTGATGGAGTGTAGGCAAGACTGATGAAAGTCAGCTTCATCGGATATCCGACGAAAAAATCCATCGGATTAGATTCCATCAGATATCCGATTGTGTGTACAGGGCTTAAGGGTCTTCATGTATTCATACAGATATTGCATAACAATTAATTAGGTTACAACATTTTTAGCAGGCACAATTATAAAATATAATTGAGCGAAGGATTCTTTGCTATTTTGTGGGACTCATTTAAGGCCTACAGTCGGGAGGACCGAGAGGCATGCCTGAGAAGACTGGGAGAGAGCAGTCTGGGATGGATGCAGAGTCAGTCTGGGAGGACTGTGGAACTTTAGCCAGATGGGCTAGGGAAAGGGGCAGCTGCAGCCAGGTGGGCTGGCAGTGCCTGAAAAAGTGGTGCTGGGATCAGTAGCCAAAGGAGGACAGCTGGGAACTAGGACTTTTTGCTACATTACCAAAGGGGCCTGCGTTCCCTGCCTGTAAAGGGCATTTGCTTTT
This sequence comes from Rana temporaria, assembly GCF_905171775.1. Classification (NCBI taxonomy): domain Eukaryota; kingdom Metazoa; phylum Chordata; class Amphibia; order Anura; family Ranidae; genus Rana; species Rana temporaria. The sequence continues at coordinate 534,331,489 of NC_053490.1, read as the reverse complement.
GGTCTGATTGCACTTTTGTAAGATAATCCATACAGTGCCTGCTGGTCCTGGGAGTTGTTGTTCTACAAGCAAGATTGTGCTGGAGGTAGAAGGAGAAGTGTATATACGGACTGTATATAGTTGTGTCCCTGAAGAGTTCTACTGATTTGATCAAGTTGGCATCCCATAATACCCTCAATTAGATGGCAATGCTAGAAGTGAGCATCCTAAATTCTCATCTGCTCTAACCTTTGGGGGGGTTGGGGGTGTCTATTTATAAAACCTTTATTGGATGAAAGTCAAACATTTTCATGCATACTGCACAAATTATGCCTGTAATTTCTCTAAGGCTGCATTCACACCTGAGCGTTTTGTCGCCTGAAGCGCGACGCTCAAAAACGCTAGAGGGGAAGAAATCCATTATTCTCAATGGAGATGGTTCACATCTCCAATCCAAAAGGCGTGAAGCCGAACGCCTGAAGCTCAAACAAGTACCGGACCCTTTTTTTGTCACGCGAATCGGGCGGTTTGGGCGTTTTTGAGCGTTTCTATTTCCCATAGAAAGTAATGGAAATGCTCGATTCAAGCGACTAGCGCGACAACGAGTGTTTGCTACGGGCGTTTTGTCGCTTTAATCAATAGAACATTTCACCCAGGCAGAAGATAAAAAAAAATCTACCAACAAAGCAACAAGTGATGAAAAGATGATAATTTTTCCTATTGGCTAAAATAAAAAACGTTGAAGTACAAAAACGTCGGACGACGCTGTATGCAAACGCGCAAATAAGCATGAATACGCGCGACAAAACGCCTGAAAAAAAACCCTGGAAAAAACGACCGAACAACCTACGCTCAGGTGTGAATGCAGCCTAATGGAGTAATCCTTATAAATGTTGGCTCCATCTAGTGGCCAAAATGAAGTATTTTCTCATTGAGGTACACTAATACCTCTGGTTGCGAGTAACGCGGTTAACGAGCATTTCGCAATGCAAGCTATTTTTTTTTTCAATCCTGACTTGGTTTGCGAGCAAAAAGAGCAGGATTCAAGCCTCTGAGGTGTACAGTACCGCATTTGGCCAGAGGTGCGGGGGCATCGGTGACATTCAGAGCTGCTCGGATGCACTCAAAGCCACTCCGTTCCTGAGTGTTTTCGAGCCTCTCTAAGTGCATCCGAGCGGTTTTCAAGTCTTTCTGATGGTCTCCGGCACCCCCCCCCCCCCACCTCTGGCCACATGCGGTACTGCATACCATAGAAGTCATCATGGAACAAATTATCTGAGTTTCCATTGACTTCTATGGGGAAACACTCCTTGATATATGAGTGCTTTGTATTACAAGCATTCCTCTGGAACAAATTATGCTTGAAATCCAAGGTTCTACTGCATTTCAGAAAAAATATCATATGTTTGACCTCTAAATGCAGCTGATGATTTTCAGGATTACTCCATTAGGAAAATTGCAGCCAGATTTTGTGCAGCATGGACAAAATTATCTGACATTCGTCCAATGAATGTTTTATACATGGATCTCATCTCTCCATGTTTGCAGTGGCGTATCTAGGGTATGGCAGTCATGGCAAGTGCCATGGGCGCCATATGAAGGGGGCGCTGGTGAGTGGCTGGGCAGCAAGGCACTTACCAGGGTCTGATGGTCTCTTCTTGCCTCCAGGCTCCCGAGCATAGGCTGGATCTCCTTTTCTGCACCTTTGCTAATGGACAATGGCAGCGCTGCAAGTGGGACTATTTCTAATTTCTTATGCCGCGTACATACTGTAACGGCTACCCATGTAGTGAGAGGGTATCAGCCGTTGGAGAAGTCCTTTTCCCTGACAAGCTGCGATATGCAAGTACCGCCGGTATCCCCGTCCAATAGATCCAGAGAGAGAGAGAGAGAGAATTCCCCTTCACGAACGAGACAAGGCTACGTTGAAGGGTCAAGCAAGACTGACTTTTAATGGTTCACTCTGAGATTTTATACAGTATTCAAGGCACATGAACAATCCAACTGTCCCCACCCACACATCACACCCTGGGGAAGCTTCAATCACCTTCTTTGAGCTAATTATAAACATTTCTTCATTACCAGAACTCAAACACAATGATCTCCTTCCAATCCACAACAGACGTTCTGTCTCCGATAAGTTAATTCCACACAAACAGTATTTAGCATACATAACACCTTTACACAAGGGACAATGAAATCTCTAGGAGTCTATGCAATTAACACCTTTCAAAAGAATGTGTCCCCACAGTGAATAGTCAACAACTTGTGACATCTCCAGACATCCTGCAAACATGGATTATGATTCACTTGCCACCCCATCTCCTGGCTCAATCTGTGCCCAAAAGTCACTCTACAATTAACCCTTGGTATGCCTCACTGCATGATGATTATAAATGTCCCGGCAGAATACATAGTTCCATTACACTACTCCCCTTTTGTGGAACACTCCGGCAGACCCGGATTGATCCTTTTCGGGTCAACTTGGGGATGTCCGGTCTGCTGTTAGGGTAAAAGTTCCGTTTGCCTGGACAGTCCGTCGGCATTCCCATTGGCTTACCAGGTCGGTAGCTGGTGGTGAAGGTGAATAATGGAATTCAGTTCTGGAACAGTCACTTGCTTTGCTCTCTCAATGGCTCCCAAAACCTGTTGCTGATGCTCTTGGGAGAGATACGGCACCACCTGGCTGCAAATCCCATTTAATCTTTTGACAATTTCCGCCTGTTTGTGCATTTCAATGTTCAAGCCACGGGACATCTCATAATACATGACGTAGTGTCGTTGCATCTCTGATTTCTCACTGGCCAACTTGTCACATTCCCATTTTAGACTGTGATATTGTGCCGGATCTACAGTACATGTCGGGGAAGGTAGTCTTACCCGGTTCTCAGCAGCAAGCGGGTTGATTCCAGCAACGCGGGTGGTCACGGGACAAGCAGCAGCACGTGTAGGTAAATAAGCTGAAGTCAGAGGGCCAATGTCGTTGCCCAGCACCACCTCGGCAGGTAGGTTGTCCATGATACCAACTGTGGTCTTTCCTGACCCGGCTCCCCAGTCTAAGTGCACCCGGCGGTGGGTACGCGAAATACAGCACCCCCTGCGACCCAGACGGCAACTGTGCGAGTGGACACGTTCTCTGGCTTTACCAGATGTTTTTGAATCAGAGTGATAGTAGTCCCGGAATCTCTTAGGCCTTGTGCTACTTGTCCATTCACCCGTACCTCCTGACGGTGATGCTGATGGTTATCCGGAGAGGCAGCTTGTATTGGGTCTGCCTCATACCAAATTCCCAGACATTCCTCAGGGCCCCCCTCGGTCTCCAGGCAGTGGGCCGCAGAGGGACGTGATGGAGTGACCTCTGTGTTGGGTGTTGTGCGTCTCCAGTTGTTATTTGTAGCTCTCAAAGGGCAATAACGAGCAATATGTCCCGTGTCGCTGCAGTGATGGCACGTCACCCTAGGCGAATCCCGGGGATAGTTGCTAGGCCCCTGAGGACGTGGTGGGACTGGAACCCGAAACTCTGGGCGTGGGGTGACGGTTGGAGTACGCGGTTCTACCTTCTGAGCCAGCCGCGTAGTACCCTGGCTTACTTTCCTTGTTTCCGCGTACTCATCTGCTAGCCGAGCCGCCTCGTTTAAGTTAGCGGGACGGCGATCTCGTACCCAGTCTTGTATGTCTGCGGCCAGGTCTTGGAAGAAATGTTCCATTAGGAACAGCTGCAATACTTCCTCCCCGGTGTTGGCCTTGCACCCTTGGACCCAAAGGGATGCCACCCTTTGTAACTGGTTGGCCCATTCCATGTGGGAGTCCACAGCCTTCTTCTTGGACTCCCGGAAGCGCCGGCGGTAGGCTTCTGGCGTTACGGCATATCGGGTTAGCAGCGCCTTTTTAACTTGCTGATATTGTAAAATATCCTCTGGAGCGAGAGCCCGAAAGGTTTCATTGGCTTTGCCCGACAATTTCCCAGACAAAATAGTGACCCATTGGTCTGGTGGTACCTGGTGTAGTGAGCACTGCCTCTCAAAGTCCGCCAAATATCCATCGATTTCCTCCTCACTTTCTACAAAAGCTTTAAATGCAGTGAACGGTATTTTCTTTCCTGTAGCCGCGGGTGTGGGGGTAGGAACTGCATGTGTAATGGGCTGTCTCGCTCTTACCAGTTCCAGTTCTTGTCCCCTCTTCGTTTGTATCTCCTCCCTTGCTTCCCGGAACAGCTGGTTGATTAGTTCCACGGACGTTTCTGGATACAAGGATAATCTCCGCTGTACAATCCCAGTAATTACATCTTCCTCGCTGACTGGTACAAGGGGCTCAGTTCCTTCCATGGATCCATCCATTTCGTCCAGCTCCAGCAGGTCAGCTATCAGCTCCCTCCGTGGTCTGTTGCTGGCTCTCCTACCACGACTCTCTAATAAATCTTTTAGTGTGGATCTTTTCAGCCTGGAGTACTGCGACTGCATTCAACACTTGCTCTTTGGATAAAAGGATCATCCCACTGCTGCCACCAATGTAACCGCTACCCATGTAGTGAGAGGGTCTTAGCCGTTGGAGAAGTCCTTTTCCCTGGCAAGCTGCGATATGCAAGTACCGCCGGTATCCCCGTCCAATAGATCCAGAGAGAGAGAGAGAGAATTCCCCTTCACGAACGAGACAAGGCTACGTTGAAGGGTCAAGCAAGACTGACTTTTAATGGTTCACTCTGAGATTTTATACAGTATTCAAGGCACATGAACAATCCAACTGTCCCCACCCACACATCACACCGTGGGGAAGCTTCAATCGCCTTCTTTGAGCTAATTATAAACATTTCTTCATTACCAGAACTCAAACACAATGATCTCCTTCCAATCCACAACAGACGTTCTGTCTCCGATAAGTTCATTCCACATAAACAGTATTTAGCATACATAACACCTTTACACAAGGGACAATGAAATCTCTAGGAGTCTATGCAATTAACACCTTTCAAAAGAATGTGTCCCCACATTGAATAGTCAACAACTTGTGACATCTCCAGACATCCTGCAAACATGGATTATGATTCACTTGCCACCCCATCTCCTGGCTCAATCTGTGCCCAAAAGTCACTCTACAATTAACCCTTGGTATGCCTCACTGCATGATGATTATAAATGTCCCGGCAGAATACATAGTTCCATTACACACACAATCATTTTTCAGCATGAAAAAAAACTTTGTTTTTCAGGATGTCTAAAAAAACGATGTTTTCCCAACTTCATCATTAAAACGATGTTGCCTACACACCATCGTTTTTAAAAAATGATCTAACAAAGCGCGGTGATGTACAACACGTACGACGGCACTACAAAGGGGAAGTTCCATTCGGATGACGCCACCCTTTGGGCTGCTTTAGCTGATTCCGTGTTAGTAAAAGACGATTTGCGCTTTTCTGTCTGTTACAGCGTGATGAATGTGCTTACTCCATTATGAACGGTAGTTTTACCAGAACGAGCGCTCCCGTCTCATAACTTGCTTCTGAGCATGCGCGTTTTTTTTTCCGTCGTTTTAGCCCACACACGACCATTTTTTACAACCCGAAAAACGACATAGTTTAAAACGACGTTAAAAAACGCAGCATGTTCGAATTTTTTTTTTTTTCGTTTTTCAGAACCTGAAAAATGATGTGTGAAGCCCACACACCATCATTGTAAATGACATTTTTGAAAAAAGTTTTTTTTTAATGCCGAAAAATTATCGTGTGTACGCAGGATTACTCCTGTGAGTGAAGTCACTGGTTGCGGAGTAAGCAGGTAGCCGCATTTTTTGAGGATGCACACAACATTGTGCCAGTAAAAGTCTCTGCATGAGACATGGATGCAGGCCCGTCGGAACCCGACAGGCAAACCAAGCAATTGCCTGGGGCCCCCGAGCTGGCCAGGGGCCCCGAGCTAGCCAAGGGGCCCCAGCAGGGAGGGCCCTTGCCGCACCGCTGCTTCTTGCAGTCCTGTCGGCCGTGTACCATAACCGTGCGGTACAGGAGAATCAGGTTCCTGTTCCCGGCCGGACTGACAGGAAGTGCACACACTGTGTGTTCACTTCCTCTCAGTCCCACCCCAGGAACAGCAAACTGAATGCCCTGTACCGCGCGGTTATGGTACACGGCCGACCGGACTCCAGGAGGAAGCAGCTGTGTGGCAAGGGCCCTCCCTGCTGGGGCCCCTGTGCGGACACCAGGATAGAGGTAAGCCGACCCCCCCCCCCCCGCTTCTCAACTAGAAAAGTGATTTTTTTTTTTTTTTTTGCTTGGGGCCCCCTAATATCTTCAAACGGCCTTGCATGGATGCCTGTACCCTGTGTGAATGTGCCCTAACACTTGTGTTTGGGAGGGTAGTAAAAACGTCATGTATGTCTTTTTACTGTCCCCAACCACTTCCCCTTATTTTGCAAATCAGCTGAGGGTGGATAATATATGCTGTGGCCATTAAGCATTTTGCATAGCAAAAAATTATCCCTGCTGCAATCAGCCACACAGGCTCTAGCATTCCATCTGGTCGGATTGACAGCGCACAAAGGAGGAACATCAGTTTCTTCCTCTCCTGTGATAACTGAGGCCATAAGATTTCCTCACTTCCAGTATCGGTTCTGCATTTACCTGGCTGCTACCAGCTAAGAAAGCAGCCAATATGCCTTGGAGGGCAGAGTAGGGATCAGGGGTCTAATAAACCCCAGATTTCTCCATAAAGAAGATATGTCACTACCCAATGTATCACAAGGGATGATAAATATCACTTGAAGATAGCTGAATAATTTTTTTGAGGTTGTTGCAGGGTCAGGGATGGGCCCAGGGGTGGGGTCATGGGCCCCATCAGGTAGGCTGTAGGGGGCCCCATGATATCTAAAGAGCGGCCCTGGTCTCTGGTAAGGGGGGGGGGGCACAGACTTTGGCAGTGGCAGTGTATGTGCAGCACTGCAGCAAGCATTCATTTCCAGTAACACTGTGTGTGGGGGCACTGGGAAGCAGCAGAGAAATAAGAGCACAGCCTACTATGCTGGAATTTGTAGTCCCATGGAGGTGGGGAAATGCTCACACATACTGGTCATATAAAGTAAAAGGCTCTGTGCTGTTACAGGGCTGCCATGGCTGACCTGACCCCTGTCTAGAAACACTTATTGTCTGGCACACTGCTTTAAGGGGAAATCTGCAGACTCTGGGGTAAAGGGGGACACTGATGTAAGTGGAATCTCTGGACCCTGAGGTAACCAGAGACCCCCTCACATCAGAGGCCCCCCTACATCCCAGTCCGCAGAGATCCCCTTTGTGTCAGAGTCCCTCCCCCCCCCCTTTACAGTGTATATAAAGATGACACCAGAGTCCACAGCATTCTCTAGATCAGATTTCCCACTCTGTGGATTCCGATGTAAGGAGGGCTCTCTGGGAACTCTAAGGCCCCGTACACACGAGAGGATATCCGATGGAAACGGTCCGCCGGACCGTTTCCAGCGGACATTTCTCCTCCGGATTTTGATCTGATGGCTTGTACACACCATCAGATCAAAATCCCAGCGGAAAACATCCGCGGTGACGTGGCCGCGCCGTCGCCGCGACCCTGGAAGGTAAACACTTCCACGCATGCGTCGAATCATTACGACGCATGCAAAGGAATGGGGATCGAGGGACTGGTTTCCAGCGGATAGATTTCTTAGCATGCTAAGAAATTTTTATCCACTGGAAAACCGTCGGCTGGACAAAAGTCCGCTGGAAAATGTCCGCTCGGGCCTACACACGACCGGATCTATCTGCTGGAACTGATCCGCGGATAAATCCCAGCGGACAGATCCGGTCGTGTGTACTGAGCCTAAGGGGGGAAACTGTGTTATAAGATGTAATGCTATTGACTCTGGTGTAAGGGGCAGTGGTGTATTTATGTTTCATGCTGTAAGATAATCCATACAGTGCCTGCTGGATTTTAGTGTCACGCTCACGCCCTACTCTTTTCTATCATCTACTTCCCTTGGAGCGTTATTGCTGAGGAGTTTGCCTTTCCATCTTATATCCTTTCATCTGTCGGAGTAATACTCATCAGTCATCTTGAGGTGTACATCAACATACTCTGCGTTTGCAAGACTAAGAACCGCAGTTACAAGCCTTGTTGACTTGTGGAGATATATGTCACCACAAGTCCATTTTTTCTGGTAAGCCTCCATTTTCCAACTGGTGGTGGTTATTTTCACTTAAAAGAAGAAAAGTTTTGTCCTGTTTTTCATTATTTACCTTCACAGGGTGGAAACCAATTTTTTGGACTATCATGTTATATTTGGACATTCACATGTATTAACTATTTTTATTCATTATTTGGTGGATTGTTACTATATGGACTATAATTTTATATATTAAGTTTTTATTGTCGCCTTATTCAGTGTATCTCATACACTTTTATATTGGAGAAATTCTTTCTTATATTTAATCATCATGTTTGTTGTCATGGTACACGTGATATAAGCGCTACACTTTATTCCAGTGGTCATCAACCTTGTCCTGCAGGGCCCACTAACAGGCCAGGTTTGCAAGATAACTCAAATACATCACAGCTGATATCATTTGCTCCTCAGTGATTGCAGTATTCTGGTCTGCATCTCCCCAAGGTAATACATAAAACCTGGCCTGTTAGTGGGCCCTGCAGGACAGGGTTGATGACCACTGCTTTATTCCACTATTTGTTTTTGCTAATTTATTCTTTTTTAGCAGCTGACTTACCAAGCAGCGCAGTGTATTCCACACTCCCCACTGCTATGAGACACCACAAAGTCGGAGACACAGTGAGAAACACTACAGCAGAAGACCTTGATCAAGAGCACCAAAGTTGGCTGATCAGAACCCCCCAATCATTGCCACTCATCCCAACTCCCCGCCAGCACTGCCACTTATCCCATTTTCACCCCACCAAGGAGTAAGAGAAGGAATAAAAATAGAGAATACATGGAAGGGAGAGAAAAAGAGGAGGAGGAAGAAAGAAAGAAAAAGGAAGGTAAAGAATAAGAGAAAAAACAAGAAAGACGGCTAGAGAGATGGTTAGGGGGAAAAAAACAAGAAATTAGGATAGCGAGAGATAAAATGGAAAGAAATGAGAACAAAGAGAAAGAATAGTACATCCTAAAATGTACCATATGAAGATTTAATACTGTACGAGTGGAGGGGACTCAGGGAGTGCTAAATTTCCGTGGGTTGGGGGCGCAAATTACTTGTCTTGCCTTGGGTGCTGACAACCCACGCTACGAAAATAATTTTACCGTTAGGGGTCCCCACAACTTGTGAAATTTTATCAAGGGGTCACGGCACTAAAGGGTTGAGAACCACGGCTCTAGACAATGTTTCAGCAGAGACCCGAGGCTTCTTCTCTTTCCATATAAATCTCCTAATCGCCCTTTCCAGTATTTTAAAGTAAGTTTCCGGGATGTTTATCAGGAGAGTGTGAAAGATGTAGAAGGCTTTCAGCAGTATCACCATCTTAATCACATTTATTCTGCCCATCCGAGACAGTTTTTTGGCCGGGTAGTCCCTTAGCTCTATTTTTATTTTATTTATCAGGGGGATATAATTATCCTTGTACAAGTTCTCTTCCACATTAGACAAATATATCCCCAGATACTTCATCCCCTTCTGTTTCCAGGTAAATGGGTACAGGGCCCTCAGATCTCTGCGTTCCTCTTGATTCATAGATATGCTCAGTATCTCTGTCTTCTCTCTATTCATTTTTAGATTTGAGATCTCACCGTATCTCTCCAATTCCTCCAAAATCTTTGGCATTGTCTGCCTTGGATTAGATACATAGAGCATCATATCGTCCGCAAAAGAAGAGCTCTTATGTCCCCTTCCGTCTACTTCTACTCCCTCAATCTCCTGATTTGTCCGTATCGTTGATAGCAATGGTTCCAACAAGAGGACAAAGAGGAGGGGTGATAGTGGGCATCCCTGTCGAGTTCCATTAACCACTTAAGACCCGGATCTTTAGGCAGCTAAAGGACCCGGACAGTTTTTGCGATTCGGCACTGCGCCGCTTCAACTGACAATTGCGCGGTCGTGCTATGTGGCTCCCAAACAAAATTGGCGTATTTTTTTTCCCCACAAATAGAGCTTTCTTTTGGTGGTATTTGATCACATCTGCGGTTTTTATTTTTTGCGCTTTAAACAAAAATAGAGTGACAATTTTGAAAAAAATGCAATATTTTTTACCTTTTTCTATAATAAATATCCCCCAAAAATATATAAAACATTATTTTTTTTCCTCAGTTTAGGCCGATACGTATTCTTCTACCTATTTTTGATAAAAAAAATCGCAATAAGCGTTTATGGATTGGTTTGCGCAAAATTTATAGCGTTTACAAAAAAGGGCCGACGTTTTATTGCATTTTTATAATTTTTTTTTTATAATTTTTTTTACTACTAATGGCAGCGATCAGCGATTTTTTTCGTGACTTCGACATTATGGCGGACACTTTGGACAATTTTGACACATTTTTGGGACCATTGTCATTTTCACAGCAAAAAATGCATTAAAAATACATTGTTTACTGTGAAAATGACAATTGCAGTTTGGGAGTTAACCACAAGGGGGCGCTGAAGGGGTTATGTATGACCTCATCTGTGTTTCTAACTGGAGGGGGGTGTGGCTGTAGGTGTGACATCATCGATTGTGGTTCCCTATAAAAGGTGAAGAAGGGGGAAGCCGTGTTTACATACAGCTCTCCCCGTTCTTCAGCTCCGGGGACCGATCGCGGAAATCCAGCGGCGATTGGGTCCACGAGTCCCGCGGCCACGGAGCTTTGGACCGGGTCGCGTGCACGACCCCACGGCTGGGCCTAAAGAGCCACGTACATGTACATGGATGTGCCCAGCCGTGCCATTCTGCCGACTTATATCGGCGTGAAGGGGTCATTAAGTGGTTAAAGAGCAGAGGCGTCCCTAGGGGGGGGGCTCTTGTATTTTGCTCCCCGAGAGGGAGAGCATCCCCAGTCAGCTCTGCGGGGGATTCCTCTCCCTCCCTCTGCTCGCCGACACTGCATAATGCGAGTGCTCACACAACCAGATATTCTAGCCTGGACCGTGTTTAAGTGTGTGCACTGCAGACTGCAGTACACTGTAATCACTGAACTACATTATCTCCATCCCTTCTCTCCCCCTCCATCTGTCTCCCTCCCCCTCTCCTGTTCTTTCAAAACATTCACAATTTACTTTCACTTTCAGTTAGACAGATAATATATGGTGCAAATTTCTTTCCTGCATCCACAGATTGCAGGAAAGAAACTTGCATGATTCCCCCATCAACAGACAGTGGTGACAGGGGAATATCCCTCCTGCCCAGCAATTATATTCTCCAGACAAACAGTGATTATCACTAGTGACTATACAGCAACCACTAGTGATAATCATAAGAGAATCTGCTCATTAATGGTTCAAATCTCAGCCAGTTTCTGCTGAACCAGCTGAGATTTAAACTGTCTATGGCTGGTCTTAGCTCCTAGGCAGCCCATACAATGATTAGCACTGTGGAGTGTCGGCTTCCTGGCGTGATCGGGCATGTGGGATTTCAAACACACCCGAGCCCATCTCTATTGGTTGTAGACAGTTGAGCTCCCTGCAGGTTGCTTAGTAGCAGTAGACCCTTCTCTGACATGCTGATCGGGATGCAATCCAAGTGATGCTCTTAGTCAAATCCTAGTCATAAATATCAGTGATTTTATTGATCAAAGCCCACACTTTACAGGCATAGAGCCCACATGGCTGCTGATCATACGGTTGATTATATTTATGTGGTTGTACTCTTGATGCTAATAAATACTGTGTTTATTAGATCTGACTGGGAGCATCACCTGGATCACATGCCGATCAGCCGATCAGACTAAATGGCAGATGAGGTTTAATGTAGATAAATGTAAAGTTATGCACTTGGGGGCTAAGAATATGCATGCATCATACATACTAGGGGGAGTACAACTGGGGGGATCAGTAGTGGAGAAGGATCTGGGGGTCTTAGTTGATCATAAGCTCAATAATGGCATGCAATGCCAAGCTGCGGTTTCCAAAGCGAGCAAAGTCCTTTCTTGTATAAGAGAGGTATGGACTCCAGAGACAGAGATATCATTTTGCCCCCTGTACAAATCATTAGTAAGACCTCATCTGGAATATGCAGTTCAGTTTTGGGCCCCAGTTCTCAAAAAGGATATCAGGGAACTGGAGAAAGTGCAGAGAAGGGCAACCAAACTGATAAGAGGCATGGAGGAGCTCAGCTATGAGGAAAGATTAGAGGAACGGAATTTATTCACTCTTGAGAAGAGGAGAATTAGGGGGGATATGATCAACATGTACAAATATATAAGAGGTCCATACAGTGGACTTGGTGTTGAGTTATTCACTTTACGGTCAACACTGAGGACAAGGGGGCGCTCTTTACGTCTAGAGGAAGAGATTTCATCTCCAAATACGGAAAGGTTTTTTCACAGTAAGAGCTGTGAAAATGTGGAACAGACTCCCTCCAGAGGTGGTTCTGGACAGCTCAGTAGATTGCTTTAAGAAAGGCCTGGATTCTTTCCTAAATGTACAGAATATAACTGAGTACTAAGATTTGTAGGTAAAGTTGATCCAGGGTAAATCCGATTGCCTCTCGGGGGATCAGGAAGGAATGTTTTCCCCTGCTGTAGCAAATTGGATCATGCTCTGCTGGAGTTTTTTTTGCCTTCCTCTGGATCAACTGTGGGTATGGAGTTGGGTGTATAGGATTTTACTGTGTTTTTTATTTTGTTTTTTTATTTTTTGTGGTTGAACTGGATGGACTTGTGTCTTTTTTCAACCTGACTAACTATGTAACTGACTAACTATGTAACTATGTCAACAGAGCAGGTTATACGCCATCTTGTGGCCTACACGTTTATTACAGCTTATTACCATTACCCAGCTATTTTCTTGCAAGATACTGACAGTGTCATATTAAATCTAATTGTCTGGACACCACAAAATTTTGCTGCACAAATGGTCCAAAATGCCTCAGTTCTGTGACGGATATGGGAACAGGACTGTGAATGACAATATTGATATCTGATAACCTTGTGGTGTTTTTTTTTTTTTTTCTATACTGAGGTATATTTTTATATACACTGACCACCTGACTGCATTAAGAGACTATTCACGGATATCAAAGTTAGGCTACTGACTGGATACAGTTCTCAGTGGCTGTCATATACACCGTCAGATTATACTATGATTATTCCTACAATGGAAACTCACTGAGATGTTCCTACACACCGTCCGAAGTCTGTCGACGAAAGAAGCAAATTTGAATCTCCCTAACCATTAGTAGGATATCTGATTGATATATGATTTATGACATTCTCATAAAGATGGTCTTTTCCTTTGCTTATATACTTATATACTCGCTGTTCGCGAGATTAACATCCGCTGACTGATGAGCGTGGCGAGAGTGTTCTGCCTAACGGAGCTGATATAGGAGTATACTGCAGATTTCATAATATATTGCTAATTGAGTCCTGTTATCGATAATTTGTTTTAACACTTCATATATATGAAGGGGAAACAAAGTAAAAAAAACAAGCATACAATCATCAAAGCGTTTCTTTATGATATGGACTCCCTTCCTCATACAAGCCCTAAGACATCTGTTAAGAATACTAAGTTTGACGAACAATTTTCGTCCCTTCTGCTACCCACCTCTTCACCTCCTTCTCTGGGTTCAACTGAGCCTCTGGATTTATATCCTTCTACAATTGGGGGAGCTCTCGCTCCTGCAATGGCTGACCACGTGATTCCTATTGGGACCATCGCTCAAGGTCCTGTACAGGTAACTGCAAATACTGAACATGTTTCGGAAGCTTCTTTCAATGTTACTGAGCTATACAACAAAATATCTGAAATGCTGGAAAGGGGATTAGCTCATACTGCTGAGAAAATCACTAAAGATCTTAGAGCTGACTTTCAATGTCTTGGCAACAGGATTGATTCTATAGAACATAAGTTGGATATTAACGTTTCGAAAACTGAACAACATGATGGCCATATACATTTCTTGCAAGATCAACTGGAGGCTGCTCAAGATAAGATCGATGACTTGGAAAACAGGTCAAGAAGGGAGAATTTTAGGGTCAGGGGCCTTCCTGAATCCATTGTAGACGTTCACTCGGCAATACAGGACATTATAAAAATCCTTCCATCTATACCTGCTCCAAAAATGGAACTAGACAGGGCTCATAGATCATTAGGCCCTCTAAGAAGGGATGTCTTGCCCAGAGATGTGGTGGTCAAGCCTCATTATTTCTCCACCAAGGAGGACGTTATGAAAAAATCCAGACAACAGGAGAATCTCCAATACCATGGTGCTACAATACAAATATTTTCTGACATCTCACCATACACCATTCAGAGAAGAAGAGCGATGAAACCGTTATTGTCGGCCCTCATTGACAATGACATCAAATATAAATGGGCCTTTCCCTTCGCCTTAAAGTTCAACCACAATGGCAGGCACCACGTGATACATAGTCTCCGCGAGGGTGAAAAACTCCTACTTGATCTAAAAATTATCTCTCTTGAACCAGCTATGGACACTACTTCACCTCATCTACCATCAGGCAAGAGGAATACGCCTACTAGTCCAAATCCGAATCCTTGGAACAAGGTCAAATACAGAAAAATTGGAAGAGATCCCATCACCTGAATATTGAGTAGACTTACACAGGAAGTATCTTTCAGGATTTCTTTCTGACACACATTGTCTGGGATGATTTTTTAGAGGATCTTATTAATAGAATACCATTATTCTTGAAATTGTTTTATGATGTAAAGTTTAATTTGTCGATGACTGACGACGGTGAGGTATTGAACCTCAACTTACCTCTTGGAGCGACACTTTGTCGACCCAATGGGTGAGAATATAGTCCTTTTAAGTGACTGTGCTAGTGTTTTTTGTTTCAATGAGGGAGAGAGAATCTTTCTCTTCCCTCATTCTAGGTCACGATTTGACCTTACACGAATTTGTAACTTGTGCAGTATGTATTTTTATTTTTATCTTTTTACCTCTTCTTTTTATTTCTTTTTTTTCCTTCTCACCCTCTTCTTCTCTTCGGCCTACCTGCCATTGCTCGTATTAACGGAGTTACAGATGTTACCCTTACGGTCATGCCTAGACATAGTGGTTGACGAGACTTATGGCTGGATCAAATGATGTATCTAAACCCCTTAGTGTTGTAACTCACAACACTCAGGGGTTGAATTCTCCTATTAAGAGACGCAAAGCTCTTCAAGTCTACAAGTCTCTTCGTGTAGACGTGGTTTTCCTTCAAGAAACCCACTTCCCTAAACGATACAACCCCACTTTTTTGCATGCTCACTTTCCATTATTTTTTCTAGCTAAAGCGGAAAACAAAACTAAAGGGGTGGCCGTTTTGTTCTCCAGATATTGTAATTTTAACTTGATCAAGGAATACGGAGACCCGGAAGGTAGGTTTATCTTGATAAAAGGTACACTTGACGATAAAATGTACACATTCATTTCTTATTATGCACCTAACAGAGGTCAGAAGCGGTTCTTCACTCAGATGCTTGATACCCTCCGTCCATTTATGGAGGGTATCATTGTTATGGGTGGAGACTCTAACTTGGCTTTCGACATTGGGTTGGATAAATCCAAACCTAAAGCCGATAAGGTCATCAGACCGACTAAAATTAGTTTGCAAGTAGCACGTATTTTACATCAATACAGATTGACTGATATTTGGAGGGAATTAAACCCAAAAACTAAAGACTATACTCACTATTCTAACCCTCACCATTCTTACTCTCGTATAGATCATATATTACTTTCCAACCATCACGTCCCGGCAGCTATTACATCCGATATAGTGGATGTTTCCTGGTCAGACCACTCAATGGTTCTTTTGTCAATGAGGAGAGAGGATACTTCTCCTAAAGTATCTCATTGGACACTTAATAGATCTATTTTGAAGAATCCTGTCCTAATAAAGGATATTGAGCGATCTCTTCTGGAATACTTTGAGCACAACGATACAGATGATGTATCCCCTGAAACTTTGTGGGCTGCTCACAAGGCTTCTATCAGGGGCAAAATAATACAAGTAGCCGCTAACCTCAAGAAACAGAAGAACCTAGACATAAAAAGACTGGAAAAAAACTATTTAGACCTGTGTAGAAAACATAAAACCGATCCTCATAACTTCCCTACTCAGGCACTTGATGCTGCCAGATCTGCTCTGAACCTGGTACTTACGACTAAGGCGGGGGAAGACATGAAATGGACTGGAGCTAATTTCTATAAATTTAAAGATAAAATAGGTCCAATGCTAGCACATAAATTGTCACCTAGATTTCAATCAAGAACTCTCCCTAAAATACGGATGATTGATGGTTCATTCACCCTGAATCCTAGGCGGATAATGGGGGCCTTTCATAACTTTTATTCTAAGCTTTATGCTTCCACTGAGGATTCTTCTTTAGAGAGGATGGATGATTTTCTAGGCAATTTGATTCTTCCTAAATTGTCTGATATGCATAAAGAGGTGATGGAGGCTCCCATATCGGCTGAGGAAGTATCGTCAGTGATTAAGCACCTAAAATTAGATAAAGCCCCGGGACCTGATGGATTTTCGAGTTCATATTACAAAACATTTTCGAGCATTTTGACGCCCTATTTGGTGAGGTTTTTCAACCACATGACCGAGGGAGTTCCTATAGACAGACAACTCAATTTGGCTTATATATCGGTAATCCCTAAGCCAGAAAAGGATCATAGCCTGGTGGAAAACTACAGACCAATATCTCTTATCAATAACGATCTTAAGATACTTACTAAGATAATGGCTAATAGGTTATCTTCTTTCGTTGGTCAGTATGTTAGTAAAGATCAAGTAGGCTTCATTACTGGAAGGCAAGGTCCAGATCAGGTTAGGAGAGCTATTGATCTGATTTCTATATTGAACTCAGGATGGTCTGGGGATACTAGTCAAACGGGTATGCTTCTTTCCATAGATCTTCAGAAAGCATTTGACTCAGTATCTTGGCCATTTATGTTCAAGGTGATGAACCGTTGGGGGTTTGGCACTAAATTTCTGGGTGTCCTGTCTGCACTTTACTATTCCCCTGAAGCTAAAGTACGCTTTCAAGGTATTTTTTCGGAATCTATTGAGATCCGTAGGGGTACAAGGCAGGGATGCCCTCTTTCTCCCCTGATATTTGCTATTGTGATTGAATCCCTGGCTATAGCTATTCGTGAAAACACAAATATCAGGGGTGTCCGTTGTGCCAAAACAGAACATAAGTGCGCCTTATTTGCAGACGACCTTTTACTTTTTTTGACCATACCGGAAGCATCCCTGCCCGAAGTATATTCTCTTATGGACAAATTCTCTTTGGTTTCAGGTCTTGCTGTAAACATAGCCAAATCCAGGGCCCTCAATGTTTCACTTTCTGAGTCCACAGTTTCTCTACTGAAGAAACGATATAGATTCAAATGGGACGCCTCTTATATTAAATACTTGGGTATCAATTTGACCCCCAATATTCAGAATTTATATTTAGCCAATTATCCCCCTATGTATAGAAAACTTGAGAAGGATCTGAAAGACTGGGGTACTCAAAATATAGGTTGGATTGGTAGAATTAATTCGGTCAAGATGACTCTTCTCCCTAGACTTTTGTATCTCTTTCGATCATTACCCATACCAATAATAAAAAGTCAACTAAAATCCTTTCAAGGCAAAATTACCAAGTTTATTTGGAACAACAAGGGTCCACGCCTTCCATCTTGTACTCTCTATAACTTACCTGAACAGGGTGGCCTAGGAGTACCTAATTTGATATGGTACTATCAATCAGCGAGATTAGCGCAATTATCAGAAATTTTTCTTAAAAGTGATCGTCCTGATTGGATAGATATTGAAGAACAGGCGATCCCAAATCTAACGATAGAGGATTTAATGTGGAGTCCTATCAAGAATAGGCCTTCTATATTATCTCCGAATCTATCTCAAACTTTAGTTTTATGGGATTCACTTAAAAACAATCCCTCTCTAATCTCTAAAGGTAGGCCTTTATCGAGTATTTTCATAGACCCACTCTTTATTTCTAAAATTGATAAGGTTTCCTTCAAATGGTGGCATAAGGGGTTGTATCGTATAGGACGCTTCTTTTCACGTTCAGGTCCCCTTCCTGAACAACATTTTATTGACAAGCTAGCCCTTCCTGTTTCAGAAAAACTAAGATTTTCTCAACTACATGACTACGCTCAAAGCCTATGGGATAACGACTCGATATCTGGACTTTTGACACCTTATGAAAGTAAATGTGATCAGGGTTTGTTCAGGAAAGGGAATATTTCAATTATATATAATTCGCTTGCTACTAATAGCACCAAATTGCTGGCATAGGAAAAGGAACTTAATAACGAATGGGATTTGTCGGACTGGTGTAAGAATTATACCAGATCCATTAAAGGTTATGTGAATGTTTCTCTTATAGAAGCTAACGTAAAAATTTATACTAGATGGTATTTAGTTCCCGTTAAACTGACCTCTATGTATCCGTCGACTTCACCCCTATGCTTCAGAGGCTGCCATGGATTGGGGTCTATGATACATATTTGGTGGGAATGTCCCAAAATTCGGGGATACTGGAATAAGGTGTTTAATATAGTCAGACGTGTCACAGGCTGTAACTTGCATCAATCTCCTACTATTGCTTTACTTAACGGAATGTTGCCTCGCAGCTGCATGGAAAAAGACTAATGTTTCCATCCTATATATGAAAAGAAAGGTCACATGGATTATGGAACAAGAGAAAAGGGTGTGCTCCATGTTGGATAAGTCTACTCTTTTCTATGAAATCTGGGAACCTTGGTTGAAATACATGGGGATAACTTATACTCCATGAAGGTTTTGAAGACATCAGAGTCTTTAGGACGATATTGGTTGATGGCAGGCAGGCTACTTTTCTATCTCTCCTGACTTTCCTCCAGCTTTCTTTTTTCACTTCCTCTTTTGTCTTTTGTCATTCTTTCTTTTTTTCTTTGATTCTTCTTTGGTTTTGTGTCATTGTTTTTTCTCTGGGGATAGAATCCTTAATATTTTTCATCCTCAGTTTGTTTTATTTGGAAAAACTTAGTTTATGTTAAAGTAATTGAAGGATTTTACCAAACCATTGGAGGTATTAGGTTTGATGGGGATTCTGAAAATATATTTTCGGATACCGGTGGGTTCCAGTATTAGTTATTGGAGGGAGGGAGGGTGGATTGGAGGTTTTGCTCAGCCTCTAGGACACAGAAAGTTCCCGTTAGGGGTGTCGGAGAGGTTGATGTACTCCGGTAATCTTATCCTTTAATTGTTCTATGTAATTTGGTCTGGTACACTCATTTAGTTGTATCCTTTATATAACTAATTGTGTGGTAACAATGGACCTAGGAATTCCTTGATATATAGAACTATTCTTTTTCTCTTTCAAATATAAATTATTACTTTGAAATACTATATCCTTTTTGCTTATGTGAACTGCCTTACTTTCACCATATGGTGATGAGCATATGGGATAGTTAGATATAAATGGCAGTTTGTAAGACAGAAATGATTGATATGAATTGAAATGTATTTAAATTATTATTTCTGTAAGCTATTGACTTATATCCTGCTATTTTAATACAAATGTATGTATTTATTTTATTGAAAATAAACTTAAATTTGAATGAAAAAAAAAAGAATATAATGC